>NW_015373910.1:5334191-5473892 GCF_001272555.1 Dufourea novaeangliae | reverse complement strand
AAGATTTCAATCGCATTTACACCGCTAAACGGGCATGATTCTTCTTCGTTTTGCATTAGATACAACGTTTAAAGAACGTAGATTACTATTCTCTAACGGTTGGACACTAGTAATTACAAGAACAATGTTAAAATCGCATTTGTTTGCAACGTTTGCCACTGTCACTCGTCACGCGTACCCCGGTTAGTTCACTTTGAATAGCTCTTCCAACGTTATATGGATAGGTTACGTCTTGATCAAGCATTCAGTTTGAAGCTGACAGAACGTAGATTAATGCCCTGCCATTGACAATAACAATAAACGACCAGAACACTGTTAAAATCGCATTTAATCGCGGAATACCACTATTTTTTTTACTGGTGGCGCCAACCGTGGCAATTCGCTCCAACTGCTAGCTAAATCATACCGACAGGTGAGTGAAAATTCCTAGTGATGGAAAAATGCGAATATCTCAGTATTTAAGCGTTCAAAATGAACACCGTTAGTCTCAAACTATTCCCGAGGGCTTAATGCATCGACTCAATACTGCAGAACCCGACAATTAGTACAATTATTATTGTCTGTATTAACGTTGACCCTTATGGAGTGGCAACCCTGTTTGTACAGATTTCAATCGCATTTACACAGCTAAACGGGCATCATTCTTCTTCGTCTTGCATTAGATACACCGTTTAAAGAACGTAGATTAATACTCTCCAACGGCTGGGTACCAGTAATTACAAAACATTGATAAAATCGCAATTTATTTGCAACGGTTGACACCGTACTCGTCATGCGTACCCCGGTTAGTTCACTTTGGACAGCTCTTACACCCTTATACGGACAGCTTTCGTTTAGCTGAAGCACTCAATTTGTAGCTGAAAGTACGTAGATTAATCCACTATTATTGATAATAACAATAAACAACTAGAACACTGTTAAAATCGCATTTAATCGCGGATACCACTATTTTTTCGACCGGTGGCGCCACCCGTGGCGAAACGCTTAAACTCCTAGCCAAATAATTGGCTAGTAGTTTCAACGATTCGCCATGGATGGCGCCACCGGTTAAAAAAATAGTGGTATTCCGCGATTAAATGCGATTTTAACAGTGTTCTGGTCGTTTATTGTTATTTTCAATGACAGGAGATTAATCTACGTTCTTTCAGCTTTAAACTGAATGCTTGATCAAGACGTAACTTGTCCATGGAACGTTGGAACAGCTATTTAAAGTGAACTAAACGGGGTACGCATCGCGAGATAGAGTGTCAACCGTTGCAAACAATTGAGATATTAACAATGTTCTTGTAATTACTGGTTCCCACCTGCTACAGAGTACTAATCTGCGTTCTTTAAACTTCCAATGTAATCCATGACGAGGTAAACTGATGCTCGTTTAGCAGTGTAAATCCGATCGAAATCTGTGGCAATTACATAACCACTAAACAGGCAACACTTTTCTTCGTCATGCATCACATTCGAAGTTTAAAGAATGTAGATTAGTACCCTATAACGGCTGATTCGTCTTGACCAAGCACTCAACTTGTAGCTGAAAAAACGTAGATTAATCTCCTGTCAGTGGCAATAAGAATAAACGACCAGAACACTGTTAAAATCACAATTTATTTGCAACGGTTGACACTGTATCTTATCATGTGTACCCCGGTTAGTTCACTTTGGACAGCTCGTACACCGTTATACGGACAGCTTTTGTTTAGCTGAAGCACTCAATTTGTAGCTAAAAGTACGTGGATTTATCCACTGTTATTGATAATAACAATAAGCGACCAGAATACTGTTAAAATTGCATTTAATCGCGGAGTACCACTATTTTTTTTTTTACTGGTGGCGCCATCCGTGGCGAATCGCTGAAACTGCTAGCCATATAATTGGCTAAACACTTAAAATAAATCAAAATAAAACATAATAGAAAAAAAAAAACAAATAAACATAAAATAGCCCTATGAACATGGGACAGAAAAAAGCATTGGATGATAGGTCTATTCTATACCTAGTCGGTGGTATAGTATTGTATTTTATTCTCTCTCAACGCAGAAACAACTTTTATGTTGGGTATCAAGGTTAGGAAAATATAATTCTATACAAGTAGGTATTGATACTTTTGTTTCTCCCGAAATCAATTGTCTGTCCCGAAAACAAAATACGGTTATACAGGGTGTCCCAAACTAGCTTCGACTCTTGAAAATGAGGGTTCCTGGGGTGATTTGAAATAACTTTTTCTTTGGCAAAAATGTTATCCGAGCTTCTTTAACCAGATATTGCCGATAAACCCGGACCAATCAAAGCGTAAGTCTGTCGGCCGAGTTCACGCGGTAGCGTTGGCTACCAATCGCAACGCGTATCCAACGCTACCACGGAAGACCCAAAACTGCCCAAGATCACATGAAGGACCTTCTCCTACACTGCTTTTTCCCCTAGCGGAAGCCGGGTTTGCTCGCGAAGTTACTAGTTCACGGTAATACTATTGGTCAACTCAGGCTAATCAGGTATCAGAACTGGTCAAAATATCGTTCGAACGATAGTTTACATTGGTCCAAATTTTATTGCTTTGTCGTACTGCGTTGCAAGCACTTGATACCGTTCCAGTGTATGTACACAAATTCAAGAGGTGTAATTCAATTACATATAGCTAAAGTTATAGTTCCCAGTTTATTTGTCAGGTACAAAGTTATCGTATTAGTCGTGAATAATTATTTTTACACGCGCTAACGAACGCGTGTGTATGGTTTGCGCGCGCGCGCGCCCTTTGCGTGAGTACATACGTGAACGACATCGTGTCGTGCGTGTGGTAAAAGAATAGTGTGGGTTGTCCTCGTTAGACGACTATTCGTTAGTGCTTAGAAGGCATGCGGTGTATCCATTAGTTGATCCACATCTATTTTTTTCGTTTTTCTCTTTTCCTATCTTTTTTTTCTTTACATTGCACAGCTTTCGATGAATTTAAAAGAACGAATTTTATGAGTGAGAAGGTAATGTCAGAAGTGTTACTCGATGTTTACTGAGAGATCACGTCAACGGGATAGCGTGGAGGCTACCACTGGTAAACGATGTTTGATCGGTTTCCCCTTCATACGGTTCGTTCTTATATGGTTTGAGTAGTGTTTAATTAATAGGAGAACACACGTGTAATTTTTATCGCAATTGTCGAGAACCTCTCTTGGACGAAGCCGTATACGAATAAGGTCGTAGTGTATTTCGGTATTCACCGACTTGGAAATGTTAGAATAGAGGCTTCGTTGATCGCTGGTGTTGTCAATATGATTCTGCTTCATCGGGATTTCGAACGCGTAAAGAATCATTTACAAATTCTATTTTACATTTCGATTCGTCTATTCGATCAACATTTCTAAATATTTTCATGATAAAATCGACGCGGATCCGAAAGCGCCTTTCAAGCGATCCTTCGAGGACGGAATTAGTTATTGCTAAAGCTGTTTCAACATAAGTTGCTCGTTCCTCCGAAGTAAATAAATTATTTGTTCTTCTCACTGAATCCTTTCTTACTGACTGTGTGTTAACCACAATGTGCCTATGAACAATACAACCTTATTCGTTGTCAGTGTCGGCGATTTCAAATTGATTACCAAAGTCTATTGCCTCCCCGTGTAATATTTGTGCTTGTGCATTGTTTTCCGCTTACACTATAGGTAACAGTTATTATACATGTTTAGAACATTTTGTACATGCAAAGTGTAGGTTATGCAGATCGTCTGCACAGTAATGTAATGAATAGCTGTGGGAACTCTAATATTAGCACAAAGCTACGTGGAACTAAGTGTTTGGAGGTGCAGGAAGAGTCTGTTTGTAACAATCGAGCTACAGAGTTAGATAAAGGAGACATCAACGTTTTGACTGGCTACAACACAAATGATTTTAATGCTCCACGCGGAACATTGGTCATTTGCCAAAGAAATTCAAACAATTATTCGTCTGATCATAGTTTTTCCAGGTTCAAACCAAGGTGATATATTTTTTCAATCAGACACACAGAGGCGGACAAAAGTTTAAGACTAAAAGGAAAGATTAATAAGAACGATTCATTATGTATGTGAAAAACGTACAGACACTGATTTTTCTTTTATAGTAACTGATTAATCGTTGGTTTACATATTTATTAAAAGGTTGGTACAGTGTTTGTAAACATATAAAATGAAATACTTAGGAAGAAAATAAGTATAATCGGTGTTATATGCTTATACCCAGTTTCTGATTTATTAATACTAGTCTCTATTTAAGCAGAATCTGTCTCATTTTACTTTTGTAACGTTACAACCAGTTCGCTTTCGTCTGATAGCAAATTCTCAGCTTTATCCATATTTCTCTGCTGCACAGTTGAGCTTCAGACGATGAAACAAGAGGCACTGATTAAATATTGATTTCGATATTTGTGTAGACCACTGTTGAAGGAATCCGGTAGAAGTAATTTGCTAGAAGGATCATCTTAAGCTAATGCCTGCTATTTGTAGGTGCTCATAAGGAATAAGGAACAGAAACGGTCACATTGTTTACATTTGATGTCCAAGACATCGGAATTAGGAAGGTTACAAAGAATCCCAAAAAAAAAGAAGAAAAAGGCAACTAAATGGAAAGACAGTGTATACTTATAAGAACATGTGTACAATTTAAATTCCAGTCCCTTGTCTTAAACTTATGACCGCAACTGTATACAAAGAGGTTCCTTGTATCGTCTCTAATTGGTTTGTTTAATTGTTATAGAATTGGCGGTGCTCCACGCAATGAGTTTCGAATGGCTCGTGGGGGCAGTTCCGGGGACCGTGCCAGAGGCGCATTACGGGGTAGAGCTTTTAAAAAGACGGCCATCGATAGAGATTCAAATTCAGAGACCAACTATTACTCTGCAACTAGACCCAAATTTCAAGAATCGTTGAAAAATCAGGAGAACTCGCAGGGAAAGTATTATGACGACAAACGAATAAATGGTCCGAACTAATCACTTTGAAAACGTTTTAAACTAAACGTTCTAGTTAACCGAGTTTACATGGTTGAATCATCTTGGACGTGTTACAGAAGACTCCAGGATTTCCAAACTCTTGAGGAGACTGTGCCGGGAAGACGATTACGATCACTTCATATCCCTATGCAAGCAGGCGCAGGAAGGCATAATCGCGCCTGAAAATCAAAGATACATACGTCGAAATTTGGATGCGATTTGTGAAAGTCTGTTGGATATGTTACATACAGGCCCAGGACCAGAAGCGAAACAGCAAATCGCAAAATGCCTAGGACGCGTTGGATACGCGGCCGAACAAGACTTCAAACGGTACAGATCGAAAAGCACGAATCGTGTTCTATTATTCTTCACGTCGAAGATTTCTTTTGATTCAATCACTCTACATTTTCGCGTGTTCATTTACAGATACATGGACTGGATTTTCAACAAGTACTCATTGGAAAGGAAGGACGATATAAAATGGCTTTTGATCAGATCGTTCGTTGAGGTTTTCAAAATGGACGCAGAAACACCGAGGTTAAAAGAATTCTCAATGGTACTTAGACGTTCCATTAAATTGTCGTTTCGTTGTTATCGACGTTGCGCGCATGATGGTTTAATAAACTATGTTATATGGTCTCATTTGTTTTTTTGTTTTTGGTTTATTTTCAGCTAATCATGTCGCAACTGCAGTCAACACTGGAAAATGTCGATCGTTCGGACTTGCTGGTGGCAACGGTAGACGCGATATTGTTAATAATGGAATCCTATCCTGAAACGTTCTCGAATCATTTTCGCGACACAGTTGACATATTAGTCGGCTGGCATATAGATTCGACGCAGCAAAAGGCGATTGCAAGCTACGCCAGTCGCAGCTTGCAACGATTGCGAACCTTTTGGATAGCAGACTTACAGTTTACATTGACGTTATTGGGACAATTTTTAGAGGACATGGAGAGCTATGACGAGGAATTATCTTTGCCGGAATCTGGCAGAAGTTCACCCGGCGACGAAACGTCTCCTACGCCAAAAGAGTGTATCGTTCGTATCACGTCTCTGATCTCTGTGTTCAATACAGTCACGAAAAGCATATCCGAGCATTTGAATCCAAATGTTACGCCGAACGTGCGATGGTCGTTCTTGTCCGACTGTTTGTCGAAAATGTTGAAAACAGTCGTGAAAGCAATCGAATTAGACGACAGTAACGAAAGCTTGGTTTCGAGTTTCACCATTACACCAGAAAATGTCGATGAATTATTGAAACATGTTAAAGTTATAAGCAGCACCGTTCAGCAACGAAATTTCAACGAGTCTGAGTTAATCGAGGAGGAGGAGAAGGAGGAGGATCTCGTCAGGATGTATAAATCTTTGAAGCTCGATAAGAACGAGTTAAAGGATTTGAAGTCGAGCATCGAAAAAGAAACGGGATCGTCGCAGGAAGAACGGCAGCTTTTGTTAAATGTTGTACGGTGGTTGGAATCGAAGGAATCGAAAGACTTGAAAGAAAGAAAGGAGACGGTGGATTTGACGGAGGAAAAGGAAGAGCTGATAGTAACGGCGAACGAATGCGCTTTCTTGTTGTTGGGACATCTTCAGAGTCGCATAACGAAAAATCACGAGTTACTCTACAAGTTTATCGATCTTCAGTTAAAACGAATCAACATGTTCTGGGACGATACTATAATTTCCATGCTGAATACTATTTCGAAAATAATCAAAGAAGTCTCTGCGAATTTACCATTGGAATTGGTGCACAAGCTGCTCGGGAAAGATTCTGCGTTACTAAAATTACGATTCCGCGATTCTATTTCCATTCAGAATGCCAGCCTTGGCGTGTATCACAGTTTGCTCAGTTTAAAAAATATTCCACTACTACAGGAATCGTATCGATACATACTGTCCGATTTGGAGATCGCTTATAAGCTTGTGCTGACGGATATCGAAAGTTTGGTGCCTGACAATCCGTTGGTGAACGGTGTCAAATATAAAAAAAAGGATGCGGAAATCGTGATTACTTTCCTGTTGCGTGCATTGTCCGATATAGGTAAAAACGTACAAGCATATCATCGTATGGTCTAAGATCAGTCGAAACGATCGAGTCGGGTTACTGAATTAATTGTGTTTGATATTTTCAGCGAACGCAAGCAACTCGATCATTGGTATGTGGGCATTGAAGCCAAGTATTTTGGAATTGTTGGCTGTCAAGTTAAGACCTTATGACAGTAGTTTGTCAGTGACCAGTCCGTTCTTGCAGTACAGTATTTTATACTTGCTCTACGCTCACTGTTCCAGGTAGGATGGTTTAACAGCGGAGAACTTGCCAAACTTTGTACTTTTCATTATATCCTTCAATCTCCATTGGTCTTTGTTTACAAGACTTACGTTACATTACGTTACATTACGTTATATTACGTTATATTACGTTATATTATGTTGCATTACTTTACGTCTCGGTTATTCCAGGTATAATCACTTTGTGCCGAGTTCCAGTTTGATAACTGGAACTGCCACATGTCGTCCGATAGATATGTTTCCAGGCGCACTTGACGTACCAACTACATCTCCGACCAGCGGCCATCTTTCAATAATTCTGAACCTGATAGCTAAAAGTTTCAATGAGCGTACACCAGAGCAAACGTTGTTGTTGTTATCGACGTGGATGCAGGAAATTTGCATGCAATCGGAAAATTATATTGGCATATTGAGTAAAACGAAAGAGTATGAACGCGTCTTGGGGAGTTTGGTTGCTTGCGGGGCCAGTATTGACCGAGAGATCTCCATTGCTGTTTGCGAACTCTTCGAAATCTTAATGAGCGCGAAGAACGTGACATGGAAGGAAGAGATCTATTACTGCATAGTGGATCTGGCGACGTTACATTTGACTTCGCGCGAGCATATTGTACGGGAAAAGTACGGCTCTTTATTGACGCATGTGCCTCTAAATATAGTCGTACCAAAGCTGAACAAGGAGTGTTTGGTATCGGAAACGAAGGTGTGCAAAAGAACAATTCTGTTTGAGCAAAAAGTTTTGATATTTGAAGGATGGGTGTAGGGGGTGTTTTCCTGAATGCAAAACTGCTGTATACATATTTGTGTATATCTGTCCACAGAAACACCAGGGAATTAAACAATACTCGACCGAGTCATTGATACTTGCTGAGAAATTATACATGCGGGGAAATAGTAACGGAGAGATGCAATCGCAACATTTTAAAACGTACATGGCCTTCCTGTTGCAAGATCAGTATCTAGACGCTTCCGGGTTGTCGGAATTGTTCACATTGTGCTGGCCGATCATGTAAGTATGATGGGGGATAGTATTAAAGGGGGACCAGGACAGGATTTCTGAGATTTTCCATTCCAGGTCCGAGAACGAAATCACAAGGAGAACGTACTGGTTGGGGCTTGCGAATCGATCCTTTTTATATTTCTGGTCCGGTTTCGAGGCGGCTCAGCATTGCGTGATCAACAAGCTTCGTACATCGTTGGGAAAGCCGCAAGAAACGTTCACGTCGATCGAAAGCGCGTTGAAAACGTTGGCTCGCGAGATATCGTATAACGTGGAAACGATGAGAAAAGAAAAACGGAACTTCGATCACCTGCTGAGCGAACATACCAGAGTTCGACTGTTGATCGAGTTTCTCGAGCATCTCGAGAGGGTGATACACAACGCGGCTGAGGGATGCGCGATGGCGTTGCCACCGCTCTCGAAACCGGTTCGAACGTTCTTTCATACGAACAAATCAACCTGCAGGGAATGGTTGAATCGAATCCGTTTGGCACTGTGCGTTGTCTCGTTACACTCGGGATTGGCTGGCAGCGCCTTGAGGAACAGTCAACGGCTGTTGGAGGATTTGAGCAACAGCGAAAATACGCACGGAATCGAATTCGAGAGGGCGACACTTTGCACAGCGCAGGCAATGGTGATGCTGGGAGAAGCGGAAGCGTTACAAGGACTTTACATGTACACCAAGGAAAAGGAGAGAAAATTTCCATGGTTGAAAGCCGCGATGGAAGAAGCTGCGGGCCGCTACGAATCAGCCGCTACAGCTTATAAATCAATTATCGAGGACCACACGCACGCCGCTAGAAAAGATTTGGCGATCGAAGGGGGAGAGGAGGATCGAGGACGTAGGCTGGAGCACGGCAGCGATAGTATCGAGGGTTTCAATGTAGACGACGACGAAGACGAAGACGAGGACAGTGACGATGACGACGATGAAGATGACAACGAGGACGACGATGACATCGACGGAGCCAGAAGCGGGAACGAGGAACCTTCCTCTGACGTAAAAGAGAAAAACGTTAAGACCGAGGGGGACAATCAGGTGCTTGAGTTTTGCGTGCAACGTTTGTCCGAGTGTTACGAAGCGGTTAGCGATTGGTCCCGACTGAAAGCATGGAAACTTCAAGAAGCAAGAATACTCGTCCGAGAAAAGAACTCGAACATTGGGAGGCAACAGCAAGTTCCGACAGAGAACGATGATCATCGACGGGCTAGGTGTTTGAAAATGTTCGAGGATGGTGAAACGATATCTCTCGATGATCTGAGTAATTGGAATGTACTGGAAAATGAAATGGGAAAACCGGGAGACTGGAGCTGTGGCAAGACGTTGATCGATTGCAACAATACGTTAAGAAACATAGCGCTTCGAATCCACGTAAACGATTACCAGGATTATTTCGAGCAGGAGATTGAACGGTGCCGAAGGGCGGCGGCTGAGACAATGGAGGAGGGTCTGCGGAACATACTTTCCGGATATCTCAACGAGTCGATATTGATACGATATTCGGCGAACGCGTTGAAGAGATTGCTGGTGCCCGGTCGAGAGGGGAGCGCCGGGGCGTTTCGGTTGTATAAAACCGAGAAACTCGAGCGTATGGATTCGAGCGTTCTGACGCAAATTCTCTGGTGGTCGGAGTACTTTGGAAAGGCACGGGAGAAAGATAACGGCAGTTGCACGTTGAACGAGGTGGCCGATCTACGGTTGCACATTGTCCGTACAGCGAGAAAAGAGGGAAACTTTGAGTTGGCGAAACGCGAACTTGTGAATTATCTGCGATCCGAACGGGAGATCTGTCGAATCGAGGATAGCCAGAACAGAGGGGTCGTACGCGTGGATCTCGATTTCGATCGGGTGACCGACGACGCGCTGAGGAATGTGATGCGCGTGAAATGGTCGAAGAACAATATGCGTGCGTTCCGTGAATACTCGAAATTATTGTACAACATGGAACACGTTGATAAAGCGTTGAAAGTGTGCAGCGCAACCGCGCTCGGGATATCGCGAGCCATCGTCGACGGTGAGCAATCTGCGTCAACCGATCTCCGGGAGAATGGAACCAGGCTTCTGCTGACACTCGGTAAATGGATCCAACAGCAGGAGATCGAGAACACCGAGAACATTCAGCTGGAGCAACTGCTCGAATTCGAGGCTGTGCACAACGACGGTCTGATGAGCAAACTGTTCGGTTCGACCACGGACTCGATACCTGTATCGGACATGATCATTGGTAAATTGATGCAACTTGGGGTAAATCAATGCCCGGATTTACCGATCGCCTGGTGTAGCTTCGCCAGTTGGTGCTATAAATGGGGACGGAAGATCGTCGATAATTCGAATACCGGTCGGTTAACTGACACCGACAAAACGACCATACGGAATTTACTACCGTTCGATACGAACGAGGCCGATCTGCTGGCGATCTTCTCGATATTGAATCAAAGTAAATCGATCAACGAGGACGAGGGTGACATCACGGACACGGCGAACGACATCAACACGTCCGACATGATAGAACACCAACTACGGAACGTACCGATACTCAGTCTGGCCAGTTCCGATCGTATCGGTATGCTGATCGACATCTGGAAGCAAGCGCAGAGAAGAATCTATTCGTATTACGAGCTCTCCGCGAACGCGTACTTCAAGTATCTGCAACTCGCCGCGAAAAAGGAGACGAACGATTGCGATACTATTACGGCCACGCTCAGGTTGCTGCGTCTGGTTGTTAAGCACGCCCTCGAGTTGCAGAACGTGCTTGAATCAGGGCTGTCCTCAACGCCGACGGCACCCTGGAAAGAAATCATTCCACAGCTATTTTCGAGACTCAGTCATCCCGAGGCTTACGTACGGACACGTGTTTCGGAACTGTTGTGCCGAGTCGCCGAGAATTCGCCGCACCTGATCACTTTTCCCGCGGTAGTGGGAGCGGTGTCCGGTCAACGGAAAACTTGTGACAAGGTGCTGTACGAAAAAACGACGGAGAACAATTCCACTCAGAACGAGTTGGGCTTTGTCGAAGAGGAAAGGGGGATGGAGCACGATGATGAGGAGGAAGAAGGGGTGGAGGATGAGGAGCAGAAGGAAGAAGAGGACGAGGTAGAGGAACAGGATGAAGAACTGGATAAAGATGATGTAGAAGAGGAGAATGAAGACAGGGAAGAGGAGGATGAGATGGAGGATTATGAGGAAGATGAAGATGAGAACACGGGGGATAATTCTTCTACGGTTTATCGATACCAAGACGAACACGAAAAATTTATGGATTGCTGTTTCTCGCAGTTGGTTGACTGTCTGTCGAATAGAATTCAAGGTTCCGTGGAGCAGATAAAGATATTGGTGAAAGAACTGCGTCGTATTACCTTGTTATGGGACGAGCTATGGTTGGCAACGCTTTGCCAGCATCACACAGAGATCTCGAAGCGATTCGAGCAGCTAGAAGTCGAGGTGCAAAAGGTACAAGACAACGCCTGGTTGTGTGCCGAGGAGAAAGACCGGTTGATCACTGAAAAGCATAGAATTATATTGAAACCGGTCGTCTTCATCCTGGAGAATTTGTACGCAATGACGTCCGTGCCGGCCGAAACGCCGCACGAGAGAAATTTTCAGGAGAAGTTCGGTCCCGCGATCGAGGAAGCGATCGGCAAGCTAACGAATCCAAAAAATCCTGCGAAACCTCATATCGCAAGTTTATGTTTGAAACAATTGGAAAGTAAATTGGCGCAACGGGTGCACAGACGGGCAGCTTACTCTCTTTCTATGAACGATATCAGCCCTGTGTTAGCCAATTTAAAGAGTACCTGTATTGCTATGCCAGGTGTCGTCGCTAATGATAATAAAATCGTTACCATCCAGTCTGTGGATAACAACGTTCAAATACTGCCGACTAAGACTAAACCCAAGAAACTCGTCTTCCATGGTTCCGATGGACACGTTTACACGTATCTGTTCAAAGGATTGGAAGACCTTCATTTAGACGAGAGAATCATGCAGTTTTTAAGTATATGTAACACGATGATGTCCAAGAAAGGCGATTCGAAACAGGTGTACAGAGCTCGGCATTATTCCGTTATACCATTAGGCCCGCGATCTGGTCTGATACAGTGGGTCGATGGGGTCACCCCGTTGTTCGTTCTTTACAAGAGATGGCAACAAAGGGAGAACTCCATGACCAACAAGACTGGCAGTGCCGCGGTTCTGCGGCCATCTGAGCTCTTTTATAACAAGTTGACACCGCTGCTGAAAGAGCGGGGAATCGGTCTGGAAAACAGAAAGGAGTGGCCGATTCAGATTTTGAAGCAGGTCTTGTCCGAGTTGATGGCTGAAACACCAAAGGATCTGTTGGCAAAGTGAGTCATTTATTCTTTATTTTTATCTTGCTTTTGTCCACATGTACCTACCTACATATTGTATATGTATACCCACAAGCAAATTCAGCTTCCACTAGGGGAAAAAGTGACGCAAGAAAAAGGAAAAGTTATTACAAGTACCGAAATAAATGTTAAATCTACGCCACTGTTTTCCCTAGCGGAAGCCCAGTTTGCACGTCAGGGTACATACGTACAATATGGTATTTGTGTTTTCATACCTGTTAATACTTGTTTCTTTTTTGTTCAGAGAGATATGGTGTAACAGCATAAATGCTGGAAACTGGTGGCAGGCAACGAAGAATTACTCCTACTCGGTTGCCGTGATGTCGGTTATCGGTTATATCATCGGCCTCGGCGATAGGCATTTGGACAACGTGCTGGTAGATTTGAACACCGGCGAAGTTGTACACATCGATTATAATGTATGCTTCGAGAAAGGCAAGACGTTACGCGTGCCAGAGAAGGTGCCTTTCCGAATGACTCCAAACATTCGAACTGCGTTAGGCGTAACTGGTGTCGAGGTATGACCACGCGCACACGTATACCCCCACGAGCAAGGGGCCTCTTCTCACTTGACTTCGGGAGTTAAAGAGGGGGAAAGGGCTTCCTACCATTTTCATTTTTAGTACTGAAATAAATGTTAAACCGAATGTTAATTTGATATATATTTCAGTAACTCTCAAGATCAAACCGCTACGCTACTTTTTCCCTAACGGAAGTCGAGTTTGCTCGTGAAGGTACACCGGCACTATCGATACAATCGATCGCTCTTTTCTTCAAAATTAATCGATTGTAACGATGTCGTGTATCGTATGTACTTTTTTTTACGGATTTCGCGGTAACAGCATCTTCCTTTTTTAGGGTATATTTCGTCTGGCTTGTGAACATACTCTTCGTGTGATGCGTCGAGGACGCGAGACTCTGCTGACGTTATTGGAAGCATTCGTGTACGATCCGTTGGTGGATTGGCGAGCCGGTGCAGACAATAGTATCGCGAGTTATGGGGCATGTCAAGCCAGAGCGAGATGCACAGGTATAGGGAGAAAGCAATTAGAACAGGAATTGACACGAGCGATGTTCGCCGTTCGTACGGCAGAGATGCGCGCCGAATGGTTGGCGAACAGGTTGGTGGCAAACAACGGTCAACTTTGACGCGCTATTCTTCTTTTCTCTCTGTATAATAAAAGGATTAAACAATCGTCGGAGTCTAATACCGCGAGAAATTAACCGGTTTCTTGGTTTATAGAGATGAACTGATGAAAGTGTTTCCATCTTTGTGCCATCGTTTGAATTGTTGGATGGATGCGACCGAGGTGACCCGTCAATGTCAAGACTTGCTGCAGGACAGGCATCAACAGCTTGCGTTAGTGAAAGAAGCACAGGCAATGGGACGCAATCATCCGTTGTACACAGTAATAAAGCGTTACAACTCTTTCAAGAGAGCACGCGACGCCCACGAGAAGGCAAAGGGTGCGTTGAAGGAAAGAATAGAGGACAGTGAGAAGCAAATCAACATGCACAATGTAAGCAAACAAAACGTAAAATCGTTATCATCATCTTCAATGTACAATTACATACAGTGATTTCTCGATGAATGCGACACGAGCAATGGTGTTATTCCAACCACTGGGAGAGTCCCCCTGCCGAACAGAGTAAACATAAACTAAGCAGAAGCTCTGCTTCGGGCAAAAAAAAAACAAATTTATGAGGCGCTGAAAACATTTGCACCTTGTCACAAATGCTCCAAAGTCCGAGTACGTCGCATTCATCGAGACATTACTGTACATACAAAGGACGAATAATACTACATATACTATATTTTATCTATTTACGTATGGAATTGTATATTATTGACATAATATGCGATGTTATCCTGTTTCAGTTGTCGCTTTCCGCGATAAGAGGTCCTCAGTTGGGACAATGGTTATCGGAACTGGGAACGTCTACGAGTTCGGAGGAGCACGTAATGTTCGACTTGGTGAAAGAATTTCTGCAGAATGCTGGTCAGAGTCAAATGGTTCTTCAGTGCGAACAGTCGGAAAATGAGCTGACTCAATTGGCGACGCAACAGACCATTTTAATAAGAAGTTGCTTGGACCTTTTGAGTCAGTATTCGGCCATCTGTAACTTGTATCCGCTGAGCAGCATGTCGCAACATCGTACGGTGCTCTATCACGGTTGGGCTAACAAACTTATGAATTCAGGAAACGTCGATGTTTGTCGCGAAGTAATGGCACAGTTCGAAGGCAGCTTCGATCCGATAAAGGGCACGAACAACCAGCACGCGCAACAGATAATAACGTTCTCTTATCGAATGCAAGGGATTCTGAACGAGGTGAACGAGAGACTGAAGAAAGCGTACGAGAGAATGGTCTCGGAAGGGTTGCCGGAATCGGTCGGCAGAATCGAGAAAGCGTACGGCGAGTCGAGGATGCAGATACAGAGTTTTTTGAGGCGGGAAAAAGGAGCGGAAAGAGCGCTCGAATGCGTGAATATCACCGCCCTGTGCGCTCTGAACAAGCGTTACTTGATGATGGAAGGCGCCGCAAAGTGCGCGGGTGACTGTTTGGTTGATCTTACGTCCAGGGAAGGGGATTGGTTTTTGGACGAGATGCGGCTGATGTCGTCGCTGATCGCCGAATTGGTAAGCCTGATACCAGAGTGTCACAAAGCGAACAATGATCCCAAGATATCTCTGGTGCTCAAGTGTTTGAGAGGATCGGATTGCATCTACAAAGGTTTGCAGGAGCTCAATTACAATTTTCACACGATCATTCTACCGGAAGCGATGAAAACAATCATAACGGAGGAGCCGACCGTGATCAGAATGATCGGCGAGCTAACCGAGATCATAGTGTCGCCTGGGATACCGCTTGGTGAGATCTTGGGGCAACTCGAGATGCATCTGAGGTTCACCGTGATGGAAATGGAAAGCCCCCACGCTATGATGCAGGGGGTCGTGAATAACATGAGACTACGATTTGACGCGTTGCTGTCGCGACCGGCTGAGATTCAAGAGCCGAATCAAGACGAGGCTCTGACACCTGGTCAGATGCTGTTGATGGGTTTCAACGGACTGTTCGAAAAACTTCAGATGGAAGGTAACGCGCTGATCGCTACGCTGAGCACGCTCGAAATCCCGGCTGCCTGGCGGAAAATCGATCAGATTCGGGAAGCGAAGGAAATGTCCGCGCCAATATTCAACAAGGCTGCTTGCCAGGTCCTCGAAGATATATTTCTGGTGAAACGATTGCATACGATTCAAGAGTTCTTCATGATGTGCAGAGACATCGCGACCGCGTTCAAGGGCGGCTTGGCGAACGTCTACGACGACGAACGGTTAAACAAACCGATACGTATCTTCACGGCGGATTACGTGTCCAGGCAATTGCTCGGGGTCACTTCTCAGACATTGGCGATCGGGCTTTGCCTGTTGCTGCAAAGAATGGGCCTGAGCGTCACCACCGAAATCGAACAGAGAGATATCGGGGCTGAAAGCAAGGTCTCGTTGGAGGAATTGTGCAGAAAGCTCGTCGATCTTTGTCTGAAGAGAGGCTCGTTCTCGGGATCTGTTCTCGCGCAAGCTAGCGCGCTCAGTAGCACTCTCGAGAGCGCTTGGCGAAGGAAACAGACTGCCAGGTTGGCTCAGCAATGCGTCGAAGTTGCCAGAGCGAGTATGCAGAGACTTCAGCTGCAGCTCACAGCTCACCATTGGTTGCACGAAGACAGTTTGCTCCTTAGATCGAACCTAAATCTGATGAATCCTCTAAGTAAGTTTATTTCGACACAGCGCATAAAGACACACATATATTGGTCTTCTTTTTCTTTGCCATTTTTCTGATTTCATTCTTTTTATCCTTTTGAATTCTTCCTTATGCTTCTGCTGTTCTGCTTTTTAGATCGTTCGGCGTTCATGCTGGAATTACGAAAGACGGCCACGGCACTAAGCGGTCTACAGTCTCGCGTTTGCGAGGCACGGGAACAACAACAGAACCTCGTATCCAGCGCGGTACAACGTTTGAAATGGGCCGCTGGAGCAAATCCAGCCCTCGGGGAAGTAATGTCGGCGTTCGACAACGCTGTGCTTGCCTCTTGCGAGAAGTTGACCCGGCAGCATACACTAGCGACCAGCGTCGTGAATACGTGCAACTCGATACTGCATTACGAGGCATTGAGAACCAGAACGTCCGAGAGCGTAACGCACGACGCGAATTTTGTCAAGCTCGTCAAGCACTGGGAGGAGAGTTGTATCTTAACCATGAGCTTAACCATTACCGTGACACCGATCGAGGAAAGTCTAGTTGAATTACTACCGATGGAGAGCAACGTCGATATAAACTGGCTAAAGCAGGCGGAGAGATTTATTTCAGAAGCGATACTTGACGCGCAGAAAAAATTACAGGAGAAGCAAGAATGTTTGCTGACCACCCAGAAACGTTTACGTGAGCAGGTTTCGAATTTGCAAAATGTTTTAACACTGCATCATTGTTTGATGTCCGATGTACGGATTCTGTTGCGAACCATGGCCAAGCAAGAGAACATCGACGGCCTTCAAGAGTTTCTCTCTTCGTACCGGTCCTTCACCGAGAGCATATCGGCGATCGTTAAAGAACTCGAATCCGATTGCCTCGACGTGAACAGAGGCAGAACGATTAAACAAGAATTGGAGACTCTGGCGACCATTGTGCCAAACCTGTACACGGAACTGTTGGAGTTCGCAAACGAGAAGAAAGCAAAGCACAGCAAGCTGCTCGACAACCACAAGGACGCCGAGAAAGAAAACGTAAAGGCGAGAGTACGAGGAAGGGAGAAGAAAAGTGAAACTCTGGACACCGTAACGGGCAAGAGGAAAAGGAAGTTGATTCGACAGGAAGGTGTTTACTATAGCCCGAAGAAGGGGGTTCCGTTGGCTAGGGATCCGACCACCGGTAAAGGTAAGCGGGGGGCCCTTCTTCTTGTTCTTTTACTTCTTCATTTCCTTGTTCGTCTTGGTCTTTTTTCCTGTGTTCATTCGTTTAGTCTGTGCTTTTCATATATTATTCTTTTGTACAGCTGTCCAAGAACGGAACGCGTATGCACTGAACGTTTGGCGTCGTATACGAATGAAGCTGGAGGGACGGGATCCGCATTCGACCCGGAAATACACGACGGCCGAGCAAGTGGAATACGTTATACGCGAGGCTCAAAGCACCGACAATTTAGCCCTCTTGTACGAGGGTTGGACACCGTGGGTCTGAACGAATGGTGGTTGACGCGATCGCGTCGATGGTTCAATGCTCGTTACACACGGTACCAGAGTTTGTACCGTTCTGTGCTCTACGCTCCATGGAGCTAGCTCTCTGTCAGATCAGGTGTGAAGCACGTTCATCGTTACCTGAAAGGGAAAGTTCAATACGCTCGACGCGGATGCCGCGTCGAGTTCGGCAACGCTCGCCTACAATACAAGGAAAAAAATTCTGCGCGATCCGTGATCCGTGATTCGCGATCGAACTTCGATTCTGGCATCGGTTCTATGATTATCTCAAATACCATTCGCCAACGGCATGATGTATCGTGTATTTCCCAAAAAATCTGTAACCCGCTTTTCTTCTTTACATTCTGGATTTCCGTCAGTTTCCATTAGGACCGAACAGACAAGAGGTATCTTTGACACGAAAAAAAAAAAGAAAAAAATAATGAAACGTTAACGGTAAAGGGTGATTAATTGGTATCGATGGCGCAAACATGTACCGTGACACACGTGAACACGTGACCGAACGAAAGTTACGTTTAACTCACTGTTGTATTCGTTGACATCTATGAAAATTACATTAACGAGTCACGCATCGATGTGAGATTTGGGAAAAGCATAGAATCTGTCGCTTATCTTTGAAATAAAACGGGACAACGGCTGCAAGTTCAGTCGACGATGCGGAGAAACTCGATGACGATTAACGTGTCGATGACGACGACGCTCGAGACTCTGAAGAGAACATCTGTCTCTGTGACGTGTTGTCTGCGACGAACGTAATCCGTTCGAAGAAACGACCCTTCTCTGAACTTCGATTAATTTCATTTTCCAATTTATTCAATAAGGTTTCCTTGGTACACAGCTAATGTAGCGATTGATCGGCTGGTCGAATTTTGCGACCCTTAATTTCCACGAATTCCGAAACATCTGCATAGGTTACGTCTATTGGGGACTCGTGATTACCATTTTAAATACAATTCCGAAGCTGTAAGCGGGGTTAATAGGAACATCTATAATTAGTTACCTTTCAAACAAGCAATATTGATCGTTGATTGTCGGGACACCGAAGGAGAAAACTGGTCGACAGAAACATGTCTCATTGTCAGTGGTGTAGGTTGACCGTTATTATAATAGTAAATTTAACAAATTAGATATGCGGTTGCTTGTGTTCCGCTCGAAAACAAATTTACGTTTTATGCCGCTGAATTACATTTATGCTCGGTGGAACAAGTATAGGGACTTCCTAAAATCCCATAATCCCTGTTGTACTCGACCAAGTTAGCTGAAACAATTGGATTTGTGTGAGTCCACTACAGTAGCCGATACAAGTATTTAGAAGATACTGTTAAAATGCCTGGACCAAATACTACAGTAACAATTAGTTTTGTAAGCAATCGATGACTTTATAATGGCGAAAAACACGTTTGATTGCTTGTACATGTATGTAACACATGTATACACGCACAAAAACTGTAATATCATTTGCCATACCGCACTTTTTATTCGTGACTGTCACAAGGCAGTCGTTATACTTGTTTCATCGAGTGTATGTCTGTTTTCTTATTCGAACGAATTCATAGTATTATCAATTTTTTTTTACTAAAGATTTTTCCCCTCGTTTATACTAATAATTTGGTTATCAGTGATTAGTAATCGCCTTACCGCAATCGTGTAGAAAGAAACAGTCGTAATAATCGATCGCCGATTTACAAAAAATAGCTCCTAAAGGAGAGAACGTCGAGTGAGCAAAGAAAAAACGATATTGGAGATATATTCCATACGAAAAAATTAATTTTTTTCTCACCTTAAAAGCCAAAAAAAAAATACCGTCGATCAAAAATAGCGCTCAATTGTCTCGCATGTTTCTCTCCGGTTTTTTTAGTTCGTTTTTTTTTCTTTTTGTTGCGAGGAAAAAGGAACAGAGAGAAGGTCGCACTTTGTAACCAATAAAGTTTACGGCATATACGAAAGATAATGGAAAACATATATATTTACTTCGATTTAATTCCAGTCTCCAGAAATATTCTTACCTAGAATTTAATTTGCAGCACACACACACAAACACACACACACACACTCTTTTTCGGTACAATACACCTTCATTCTCTTACATTCTGCATTACCTTTTCTACCTTTCTTTTTACCGAATATCAAGGATTCAGACTTCTCAACATATTCCGTCACATTTGCTAACACTTTCCGCGTGATTTCAATTCATTTTTTTTTCTTTCATTAAATACTAAAGTATCCATTTTTCATATATGTTTCTGTTTGTGAGTTCTTACAGAATCTGTACGAACGAGGCAGCAATACTGTGTCGGAATGTTTCAAAGTTCCCCAATTCATTCCCATAATTACGGTTGACTATAAAGAAAGATATAACTCTCAGTAAACGTGACTTTTTTTTTTTTTTAATAAATTACATTGTAGTTCAATTGTATATTACAATATTGTAAACTTTAATCGTTATATTACACCTCATATCACATTGTTTGTTTCTTATTCAAGTTGCATTCACCGTGCACATTATGTGTGTGTACGTACGCAATTAAGAGACCGACTGAAAGACTATTCGTCGGAGCATCGTCCAGTGTTGCAACGGTGATAACTGAAATATGAAGGAAAAAAGAAACGAAAATTTATGCTGCGCTCTTTAGAAGAATTCCCATTAAAGTAATTAACCAAAATATCCGTACAACCTGTCCAAGTTTATCGTCGCAAGCAACTTCAACTGTCTCGTTTCAAAAGTTGATCAATCTGCGTTTTGTACATATCTTTCACGTCTTGAAGGTCTAGGCGCAGTTCTTCGTTTTCCTCCATTTTTTCGCCGTACATTTGCAACAACGCGTCGTACCGTGTTTGTATTTCGTGCAGATTTTCCTGCAAGACTGTAACGTGTGACACTTTGCCGTTCAATTCTTCGATTTTCAAGATCAACGTGGATAATTCGGAATTGAGTGCGTCTCTTTCTACATTACGGCGCGATAACTCCCACTGAAGTTGTTGTATTTCACCTACAAAACCAAGTAAAATGAATTTCAACGCAGCATATATCACCGACGCGTATGTATTCGAACACCTACCGTCCTTTTGTTTCAGTTGTGCCTGTAAGTTTTCAAATATAGACGTGCTACTCGAGCCTGCTCTAATACTATCGTATACCATTGCGTATCTGTCAGCGTGGTGCTCTTCAGCGGTAGAAGAATCGCACAGCTAAAAGTAAATCAATTCGATATAATTTTACAAACTGCGTACAAGACATTTTTTTTTAAATTGTATTCAAATGTTACCGGCCAGGTAGTGTCCATTACGTTTCCAGTGACTTGATCATCGCTAGTATCGATGGGAACATTCAGCGGCTCGTTTCGAGCAATGCTTCGTCTTTGCTCCATCGTCTCGTGATTCTTTCGTTTCTCTGCACTCGTGGCTGCTTTTTCTACAGCTAATTTGTTTTCCAATGCTACAATCTCCCTATTCAGTTCCATTACTTGCGAAGAATGCGACTGCTCGAGTGTTTCTATCGTTCGTCGATGCCTAGAAAAACAAGTCCGATGATGCCGACGTCATAAGATCGGTTGATCCGAAACAATGAATAGGATAAACCAATGTAAACTTCCATACCGGTCATTTTCTTCGACTAGTCTCTCCTTCTCTACCGTTAATTCGTCGTACAACTCCTGCAATCGCAATATCTCGATCTCTTTGGCGGTGAGCTTCGATTCTAATTGGGATATTTTCGACTTTAAATTCACATTTTCTTCCTTCAAGTAGCGATCCACCTCCGCCAAGTGTTCCACTTTTGTCTGCAACTCGATGTTCTTTTCCGACAATGCTTTCTCCTGCTTCATGAAGTTACTGCATTTATGCGACAGATTCGCTTGAAGCTGTTCCAACTGTCTCAGCAAAGGTTTCGTGGCCATTGTCACCGACTCGGAGAGATCTTCGCTTCTGGCTTCGGCTGCCTCCAGACGCTTCAACAACTGGCCGTTTTCGTGTTTCAGAAACTCTTCTTTTCTAAATGCAGAACAGTACAATGAATCTGCATCCGGAATCAGACACGCGGTGGTACAGTTTAATTAGCGTTACAACTTATCATTATGATTTCAAGACATTTACTTAACGCGCATTTCCTCGGACTCTCGTAACTTAATTTTCAACTCTTCCACTTGTGCAAGCAGCTGGCACGATTCTCCAGCGTTGTTCGAAGCGTCCTTCAATTCCGCTTCTGTCACTTCTAAAAGTTTCTTTGTTTCGATTAAATCTCTGAAAAATAGGACGGTACAATTAACATGTACACAGGACAAAATCGGCACCGAGGCGGGCACCTGAAGGAATCGGGAAATAGAGAAGTATTTGGTGAAATGTGGCGGCGGCAGGCCAAAGATAGGTTGAGAATTTGCCACTTACATTTTCGCCGCATCCAAACTTTTCTTATAAGCGTCCATCTTATGTAAAGCGGTGTCCAATTTCTCCTGTAACGTTAAAGTCTCCTTATCCTGCTTCTTCATTTTTGCAGTCAACGTGTGGACAGCCTCTATCTGAACTCTTTCAACTTCTTCTTTTGCATGCAGAGATTTTTTCAGACGCTCCAACTCCAATTGTTGTTCTTCTAGCAATACCCTATGGACATTCGACGTTAAAGTATCGCGTTACAACCATACCATAAAGTATCATTTACGTCTGACAAATATGCCCACGTACTTTTGACTTTTTATTAACGCATCGTTATCCTTCTCCTTGATTCGTAATTTTTTAATAATGTTACTATGCTGAAGCTGTTGCTTGCTCAACTTTTCTCCTTCTTCCCGCAGCTCTTTAATGATCTCATCCTTCTCAGCGCTCAACGTAAACATCTCCTGGGACGATAAGCGTGTGGCTGCTTCCATTTTCAACTGTTCCAAGTTCTTCCGCAATGAATCCCGTTCTCGTATCGCTTGTTGAAATTTCTTTTCCAACGCAGACAGCCTTTGGGTGTACTCGTCGGCGATTTGATTCAAGTTCTGACTTTGCTCCGCGCATTTTTCAAAATTATCCAGCTGTCTGGTAGGAATGGCGAAACGTAAATTAACGAAACAAAATTACTGGACAAAGAAAAGTGAAAGAAAACGAGATGTGGTGTCGTCATGTATCATGACGCGTAAAACTTACTTTTTCAAATTGTTATTCTGCTCGTGCAATTCCATATTCATTCTGCTAACGTCGATGAGTTTCGATTCTCTAGCTTCTAAGATTTCCGTCATCTCTTGTATACGTTTCAACAATGTTTCTATCTCGAGGTTCGCTTCGTCCGATCCTACGCTAATTTCGCTCAATTCTCTGGAATGTCCTCTGGCTTTTAAAGTTTTCGTCAAGAGATCGCTACCCTTTGCCGACTGCGATCTTGTGTGACTCTGCCGTGATTGTGTCGAACTCGAATCGCCATTTGGACTTATCAAATAAACAAATGTTTTCCGTTATCAATTTTGTAAATCCTAATTGCGCGATGAAAACCCATTACACAGAAAGCGTGTACATTAAGAGACGTATCGAATCGATGTGTATCAGAGTCATACCTATACCTGGATATAATTTCAATGTCACTGGAGGTTGTTGTTTCCAATTCGTCCCCACTGGTGTGACCACTGGTTTGATCAGAACCAATTTTAACTAAATCGGACCGACTGCAAAGCAAACACAATAAATCTAAATTTTCCTTCGAACGACAGCTTGGCAACGTTGTTATGTACAGTAAATCCTAGATGAGTGTTCGTTGGTTCCTCGGCACTGAGCATTAAATATTTTATAAACTAATTGCCATACGCGGCTGAAATAAATAGCTTCATAATTCCTGGCTCTATCACTGTGCTGAACCTCATTAAAAAAGTCAGCGTTACACCTGGGGACCTCTCCTTGTCAGTGTCGAGTAGCCTTCGAACACTTATCAAGAATTTACAGTATTCCATAGAATTTATATTTTTATCAAACGGGAAATACCTTTCCGAGGAAGTAGGAGAATTTTCTCGGGGCATATCTACACCCTGTACTTCAATCTCCGCGATCTCCGCGATCTCGCCGATCTCGCCGCCGCCACTGCTGCCACCACTTCCACCGCCCTTTTCGATCATAGCATCCGCTAGCATTGTTTTCACATAAGAGCTAGCTGTTAAGGGTGGTTCAATCATTTTTCCATCAGTTTTCTGAATCGACGACGGATTATCCTCGGAACTACTTTCAATCAAGGTTCCTTCGCAACTCGAATCCGTTGACATTAGATACTGATCCACGACATCCATCGCGTCAGACTTGGATGTATGCGGTAGCGAAACATCTTCCGAAGAATACCGTTGTTCCGATTCGCGGTTTGTTACCTGTACCGTTACCGGTTCCGATTCCGGTTCTGCTGGTTCTATAGTAGTGTTTATCAGCCGATCGTAACTGCTTCGATCTGTCTCGACGATTTTACCAGTCCCGTCGAGATATTCCGCCGATTTACGAATCGGTTGGGTCGTGATTGCCTCGATTGGCAAATGTAAATTGTGCTTCTCTTTGAGGGAATCCAAACTCAAGTTGAGATGCGTCTCTGTACATGTTTTTATTGTTGACGCTTGTTTACCGTTTGGGCAGGAGTCGTGCATTTTTCCGCTCAGCAACACGCCAGCAGGCATCTCGATTTTAGCTTTCGTATGCTCGGCGGTCCTTTGTTGAAGCGTTTCGAATACAGTTGTGACGATGCTCTCCGAGGCAGATGTATAAGAATCCTCGGCCAGACTTGCTTCGTCTGGTTCGTCCTGATACGCTATCGCTTCCACGTGCTCCGTTACGAAAGCTTTTACGTTTTGACATCCGGACGATGACGAAGATTTGCTCAAATGAGCTCCAAGATCCCCTGGATACGTGCTTGTCGACGGTGTACTCTCTACGCTACTTGCGCACAAATCATCGTGCGGTGTGTTGGCATCCTCGCTTATCGGCGATTCGTACGGCGAAATGTCCGAGGATGACGGATACTCCGCTTGACTATCATCTTTGGACGCAATCGGATCGATATTACTATCCTCCCAGCAAGGTGTCACCGAGTCGTCTCTATCCGGCACGGAAGACAACTCGGAACGCCGCGGATCTATCGGCGACAGGTAAGGACTGCTATCGCTTTTCCAATCTCCCAAAATTTCCACAGAACTCGGAGATGTAACCAGACTGTCCGGTAAGATTTCGACAGATTCGGAATTCAGTTTGGCACCCGTGCCGGAGGGACTTTCCGAATTACTAAGGGAATTATCGTCCGACTCTGGAGTGGTGGTGCAATCTGTATTCGATCGGGAACCAAGAATTTCAACGCTTTCTAGACTCTTCTTATCATTCTCCGACGACACGAACGACATTCTGTTTGTCGCGTCATCCTCGATCGTCGATTCTTGTTCACAAACATCATTTCCCTCGGATTCTGGTTCGCTGGTCCGCTCGTTTGTGACGTCATTTTTGTTTAATAAACATTCGATCCAGGCTTCTTTCTCTGTACTGCCACTTGGATCACAATCTTTCATTGTATCGTCCATATGGGAAGTCGTATTCTTCGGAATAATTCTATTCGAAGACTGCAAACCCATGGACAGGTGGGAAACAGAATCTTGGCTGTGATCATCTGAAACGTGACCGAGGGTTTCTTTCTCTGTACATTCCCTGACTGTGTGCTTCGCATCCTTGGACAGATTTTCACTTGTATAATGCTCGGGGAAGGACAATGAAGATGTGAGCCTCCTTTCTTGATTATGTACAGCACGTGTGTTTTGTAATGATTTCGAATGAGTTATTTGTTTTTGATCAGTTTCCTCATCTTTGCCTTTTGGAGTTTCGAAAAAGGACCCTGTAAAGCTTCCCCATATACTGCTACTTGTTTCCTGCTTTGACTCTTTGCTTTTATCACAGTGATCCACGTTCTCTTCGTTCTTCAATCCCCACGATGCAAAAAACTCCGAGGTGTCTTTTGTACAACCTTCCACCACTTTCTGATCCTCTTCTTCTTTGATATCCAATGCCTTATCAATTGTTTTCTGAGCTTCTTTTAAAGCAGATTTCGCCAAATTGGCAAATCCAGTGGCATCAAACCAACTCATAGTTTGTTATAACTAAAACTATGATAAGAGAGAATCAAAGAATATAACCGTAGATTGACAAGAAAAAAGTTTCTGATGAATAAAAACTTGAATAACTTACGTTGCATATTAATGTATTAAAATCGAATAAACGAGCATATCCTTGTGAACGCGGAGCGCAAGTTATTTCGAGGTTAAATCATCGAAGGTAATTCTTACAATCCATAGAACGCAATATTATTTCATACAATATTCGATGAATTATGAATCCACAGTGACGGTCCAGACTAAAAGATTACAAACAGAGTGAGGAAAACAAAGCGATCCGCAAGATGTTGGTTGCACTTTTATCTCATAAAAATCGTAATTACAGCACGACAGCCTAAAAGTGCGACTCTTCCACAATTTATCGCTCATCATACCTACGTAGTCAGTATATTCGAACTATTAAATTAAACAGGTTTGTCAACATAGCATAAATGTCGTCATTTTTATAGGCGAAACACACATTTAAACGATCAGAACGAAGTCGAGCATAAATAAGGCAGGATGTAACAAACGTATGTATATGTATATAAATACCTATGTATATGTATATGTATACGTCACATATTATATGTATGCTTTCTGAATTATACACGTCGCGTTCTGAACAGCATACACGTTGAAATTTTTAACATTTAAGACAATAATGTTTACTTTGCAAACAACAACATTTGAGATTGTAACTTTAAACGATTTCTGCTGTAAATCTAAATCCATCTAAAGCGCATTTGAACGGCTAGAGCCAGTCCACCTGACTTTGACAAGCTAAAAGTCATCAGCCAAAATGAGAGCCAACTCTCTCTCTCTCTTGCTGTGATACTCACCGATATGTAATATGCTTTAACATCGGTGTACGTGTTACGAAAAATACGTACATCAGTTTATTCGTTGCATTCTCTTAAATCGGCGGTGCTAATTAATAATAATCGAAGTAGCGTTCCCAATGTATATAATTCTTTTACTGGCAATGATACGTATGGTGGAAAAGACACGTAGCACTACCTACAGCAAAACGCTCAACCAGTAGCCAATTAATATCCTACTATTGTCACAAGATGGCGCTATCATGTTGTCTAATTTTTTTTATTGAAAAAAATATTAATGAAATTATACAGTCTCGCCATCTCACAATAAAAATGAGGTACTAATTGGTTTCGGGTTCGTGCGTTTCATCATAGATGGGGTCATAGGTCTCTGAACATCATCATTACAGGTAAAAAATTAGTAATTAATAGACTGGTATTAATTAAAAACACCACGACTGACAATTGCATATGGACTACATTGATCCTAGGGAATTCAACAAACAATTTAATATCGGAAAAAATAGGCAGTTATAATTAACAGATTTTTTTATATTTTCAATTACACAACCATTAAACATCGTGGCGTAAGAGAAAGAGAAAGAAAGCGGGAGAGAGCGCTCTGTCGATTCGGTTGCTGACTCTTGGCAGCGGAGAGTGGAATGGATCAACTGTTTTGTTTATCAGCGGTGATGGGGTATAATGCATGCACGGTGTATGCATGATTCGAAAAGGAAATAGTGGCTTTAAAAAGTTTGGTTTCGCTGATCTTTACGTAAACATAAATAGCATAGAATGAATAAGATTACAAAAGTTTTCCTCGAATGAACAAACGATTTATATACAGATTATCAAAAGAAGATGTCCATTCGTGGTCAAGATAAGTACTATATGTTCACAAAATATTTTCCGATATACCCGTTTGCAAGCAAAATTTTCACTCGAATCAATACTAGAATAAGGAGAGCTGTACGATGTATATGAATATACCTGTATGAACATTACATACATACAAGATGTAAGTGCTTATATTCGATACGTGCGTACATACATACCATATATGTATGAACCAACCACATGTACAGATATGTATGTGAATTGTATGTAAACAGGTGTATCCACGTATGTATATGTATAAACGAACTCGTAGGATAGGTGCATGTCCAGAAATGAAGCGCAGGCAGCAGGATCGATAAAAGAGGATGATCGCGGGGACGGGGTGCGTGGAGTATAGGAAAGGAAAGTAGAATAACGAACAAGCAGAAGGGAAATAGATGACGCGCGTGGTGGGTGCGAGAGGTTGCGTGGTTGTTCGGGGTAGTGTGCGGCGAGGGTGGGTGGAGCGGGCGGAGTGGGCGGCGGTGGTTAGGCGGTGAGCATAAAGAGGATAGGATAATATCGGTGCGCGACCTCCGCGGTAGCTTCAAGTTCGCCGCTTTAATACCGGCGGATCTATGATGTAGTGATGCCGAAGAAAAGTACAAGACATGCGAGAGAGTTGGGGTCAACGAGAAGTTCTCATGATAAAGCCAATAATCCTGGTGTTGTGCCGGAACAGGAAACCAGACGATTTCGCACCGTTCGCATCGGCCTTACCAACGGCAAGCGTTGGTCGTCTCTGAAAAAACGCTTGGCTCTGTCAACGGATGAAGATGTTGCGGTTTATCTCCTCGATCTTGCCGAATCCGCTTCCAGGTATGATCAGAATAAATCGTTTCGTTCTATTCGGTTCCTTTTTTGTTTTTCTTTCTCTTTGCATAAATTCAACTGAATAGTCTTCGCGCTTATCGCCGGCATTCTGTCCGAGTTGCAAAAACTATTTTGACACACGAACGCTTCTTGTCACTCGACGACGGGGGGACTTCCCCTCTACTCTGCTCGTGCCTTACCCGAATCGCCATCTTGCGGGGTTGACGTCGGATATAAAAGTAATCAATAATCTTTTGTTTATGGAGAGTATAATTGTCGATTCTTTAAGTTCACCGGTTTCGATTTTTTGGGTAAGCGTAAGGAAATCGACGGAATGTCAAATTGGCGTGGATTACGTTTAGGTAAAGAATTACTTTGTCACATGTATGACATATGTATATTTACAGTTTTGTACTGTCAGAGATTTCGTGAATTAAAAGTTTTCAATTTTATACTGTCTTTAAATTTGAATCTGATCCGTATATTCTATTACAGTGGCATGTGCAATGGTGAAGGGGAAGGAGAAACAGATCAGACAAGGAAGAACAAAACGCAAACGACGTCGACCGGTGTTCCGATAGAAGAAACACGGGAATCTGTGCGTCGAAGCTTAAGAAAACAAAACTACAGTGTTGCTACTGAACTTGAAATATCCTCTGGGAATACAGCGTTAACAACTGTGTCAAAAGATATAGAGTTACATACTCAATGCAGTACGAGATCCAAACATCACAAGAATAAAGTTAAGCATCACAAAGATAAACGAAGAAAGAAACGACATTTGAAAACTATTGATGTTGTTGTGTCGATAGGAACTGTAAAGCCATTATCAAATGATACGCTGTCAGGTGAAGAGGGATTACTTCCCAAAAAGAAAGGTAATTCTAGACTCATACGTAAGAACAGTATTGTGACAAACTTGGAAGATAGTCTTCAGGTTACCACTGGAGGAGTGGGATCTGTTTTGTTAAAGACTGAACATGTAGATAATATAGAATTCATAGAGAATGTAAGTACAGATAAAAATACCCTTTACTCTGACATCAAAGATGCGGACGTGGAAAATATTATATCCATTGGTACAAAGAAAGAATCATCAGAGTCAAATAGTTCAGTAATATCTCCTGCTGTTAAACATAATTCTAGCGTAATGCTCTCAGACCAAATGATAAACACATCGGACACAACTTCTCGTATCGAAGATGCAAAGTTAGAAGACATAGAAGACGAGGATGGAGATGTTTTAAGTAGCTCTTGTTATGTCAGTCATAGAGAACAAAGTGATTCGGTTGTAAATTCAGCCAGCTTGAATGTAAGCTCAGTACTAGAAACGGACGATCGAAAATTAAAGAAAAGACGCAGACGATTGAAATATGACATGCAAGGGGAAGAGGACGAAACCACGAAGGGAGACTCATCGGAGGATCTTGTAGAGGATTCTGTGCATAAACATAGAAAGAGAAGGCATAAACATACTGGCGAACACAGGAATCGTAAGCACCACGACGTAAGGAAAGCGCCGCAAGACGGAATAATCGTACAAGACCGTGGAGACGCTTGTTCTTTAACGGACGATGTTACTGCAGTCTCGAAATCGCACAGCGAACCAAGCATTGAAACCTTAATTTCCGAGCCGCAAAGAGTAGCTATTAAAATCAAACTCTGCCAGGAATGTAACAGTCGTCACTTGCAGGATGCCTGTCCATTGAGCGCACCACAGTACGCGATTCCTGATTCCATATCGTACGAGGATTGGTTAAAAAGGAACAAGGAGAACACAGAACTATTACAAGCCGTAAAATGCGACGACCCCATGTCCGAGGGGTATGACCAAACTGGCGAAGATAATATCGAATCGGACGATGATTCTTCGTCGATGGACAATTGTAAAGCAAAGACAAAAACTCAGAAGGAGGAAAAGCTGTTGATTCTGAATAATGATCGACCATTGTACGCCAGAGACTCTTTGCCCGATTGTTTGGAATTAAGGATTGCCAATTCGGAACACGGCCTCGGAATATATGCGAAAAGCACTGTCCCGATGCACGTAAAACTGGGCCCCCTTGTGGGACAGCCAGTGAAGGAGATGGATATTCCTGATGATTCTTCTATGAGACACATTTGGGAGGTAAAATTTGCGTGATATTCATCATTGTTAGTACTAATATTCAGTGACATCCTGTTCATGAAACGATACGTCTTGTTCTTTTGTTTCTTTCTTTAGATAGGTAACAATGGTAAAACATCATACATAAGTACCACCAATCCACTACGAAGTAATTGGATCCGTTACATTAGGCCAGCGGAAACAAAGGAGGAAAGGAGCGTGGCTGTAATTACGAAGCGAGGGGAACTGCACCTAGTTACTACTCAAAATATTGTATCTGGAACGGAACTGACATACTGGGCGGATTCACAATCTTCGGCTTGGACGAGAAAGAATAAAGTAGACAAAACGAGTATGGTATCATCTTTGTCAATATCAGCATCGATGGTGAATGTTGCGAAGAAAACGATAAAACGTTCAATTGCCAATTAAATGAAACGCATGTTTCTTTTCCGTGTGTTTAGATTGCGGGGGTTGCAATTTGAATTTCACCCATCCGATATATTATCGCCTGCACTGTTGCATTTTCCATGACACGAACTACAGTCTGACGATACGAAAGTATCATTGTAAGGTAAGTATAATTAAATTAGTGTTGTACTTTGTTTAAATGATTTTCAAATTTGAGACGATTCATGTATCTTAACATATTCAACTGCATAGCCAGATAACTGAACACGCGCTTTGTATTTTCTAGGTATGCGGAGCTGCTGTTCTCGGTAAGGACAACATAATGAAACACGCGGCAGAATTGCACGCGGGTCGAGGAGCATATCAATGCCAATATTGTAAAAAATTCTTCTTACGTTTGAATTATCTCGAGATGCATCGAACATACGGGTGTGCGCAAAATCCTCAGCGTTCACGACCGTTGTGCGATTTTTGTGGACGCAAATTTTGTCAACCGCAAAAGCTGAAAGTACACATCAAACGAATGCACAGCGGTAAGAGCTACACGCGACTCCGATATAATTCAATCGAGTTTTCGAATTGTATTCTCTCATAAATTCGTTGCGTTTAGATATGTCGGAGGTCCTCCGGGAGTTTCAGTGTAAGCTTTGCTTGAAACTTCTGGGTTCTCGTGCCGCTCTTCAACGTCACATGAAAGAAGTTCATCATAAGGATGTAGTTGGTGCCGCGACTTGCGATCGATGTGGAAAAATGTTTCAAAACAAGAGTAACCTGAAAATACATATGTTAACGCACAGCGGTGTAAAACCGTTCAAGTAAGACTCACGAAACGATAATATCGAAAATACTTTTGACATTCTGTCTAATTGTTTTTATCATGATTCGATGATTCGTCTGGTTTTCAGGTGTAGGAAAAGTGGTGGCAAAGCAGCTTTTACTACGAAACAGTGCTTACAGTTCCATTATAAAAAAGTGCACGGTCTCTCGGAGGAGATGATGCCGAAGATCGAACGATCCGTTGCGTACACTTTCGACGCGTACAGTGGTGGACTCGTCGAAGATGTCGGCCGCGGGAGGACTCCTCGACCAGGCAGAAAAAATCAGGTTTGTGCTTGCGGAAATAGTAGATATTTGTCGTGCAGACTTTGTTGGTCCGCGTTCCACTTCAGTTTTTCTATGTAACATTTACAGCAAGACAGCGATAGCCTGACGTCTTTGGATAATGGTAGTTTTGAAGAAAAGTTGAAGACTGAAGCGTCGAATAATACAACTCACTCGAATATAATCGAGTGTGGATCAAATTCTGTGAGCAAGTACAAAGGGGAATATAATTTACGCGTTTTAACGCCGCCGTTAACGTCGACCGTTTTAGAGTCGTCCGCTTTAGAGTCAACAATGGAGAACGTTCGTATAGAAGCGGATGTGTACGGTACGTCGAGATTGCAGAGTAAAGGCAGTAAAAAGTGGCTCGGTGAATTCACTCCTTCGACAGCGTTGAATGTAACTGTAACGTCGAACACTATGATTTCACGTTTGTCAACGACAAGCGTTGTTACCGGAAACGTTTACGAGTTTGAAGACGGGAGAAAGGATATGGACGAGAAAACACCACCGTTGTCGACAGAAACAGGGAGATCACAAAGCGTTCTGGAGGACGGTAAAATAGGACTTAGCGTTTATAGAAGAACCGAAAGTGCAAACGCCAGTCTGCTGGTTGAAGCTGCCCTCGATGCTGCTGAAAGAGATATTGGAGCTGTATCTAGTCCAATGTTGGAGGATAACGATCGCGATACCAATCTGTACTCGATATCCAGCCAGTTGCAATCCCCGTTACCTCAAAGATCACCGAATCACTTGGAGTCTTATATACAGCAACAAGAGGAATTGATGTCACCGGCGCCTACACCGGACAGCCGAAATACTCCACCTTCTCATTTACACGTTGATTACCAGCTGCATCGATCGGTTGATTACATCGGAAGTACACCGAGAGCGCACATTCAGCAGGATGATTTAGTATCGCCCTCGGAAACACCGAATTCCAGGTATCCAGATGTGCATCATCATCACCATCATCACCACCATCATCATCATCATCCGTCGGTATCCGCCGATAATTTGTCCAGCGACGAAGGTGACGCCGTGGTGCAAAATCTTAGCCTTTCCGTGAAAGAAAAAACGATGCAGTTGGATCTTTCGACGTCGTACAAATACGACGTCATGGACGAAAACTTTCCAAGGGAAAGGTCGAGCTTCGAGCCCCTTGTTTTGAATGGCGGTGAGCTACAAGGCTTGGATATGTCGGCGAGGGGATTTCATCACGGTTTCGGTGTACAAATGCAAAACACTACGAGGTATCACCATCATTTGTATGAAATCACGGAAAGACAAAGCGTCGATCTCAGCAAAACTGGTAGCTATTCGCTTTCACCACCGCCTCTTTCGGCAGCCTCTCAACAATCGGTTGCCACCTCTGTAACCGTGACGACACCGATACCACTGTCACCACCACCGCCTCCTCTATCATCTGTTTCTCCCTCTGTCGTGGCTCCTCCGCCGCCACCGCCCCCACCGCCTCCACCACCTGCGCCTCCTCCTCCGCCTCCTCCGCCTTATCCTCATAACGATATTTTGAGAGTCGTAAGTTTGGATCTCACTCCTGGCGGTAGGCACACCGTTGATCTCACCTTGACGAGGTCTCACCATCTGCACGGGCCTGGAGCACGCGTTATAACGAGTCCTCAACCGACAGGCTCTGGTGCCCAGCATATAGTACCTGACGTGGTGGCCGGTCGAATTTTGTCTTCCACCTCACCACCGCCACCTTTATCAGGATACAATCCGAGTTACCCCGTGAGCCCTGCACCGTATCATCCACCTAGGCCAGCATACCATCATTACACTGGCTATTATTGATAAATTCAATCAGCCTTTTCCTGCTCACTCGAGAAGTCTTCGTTAGCGATTAGTTAGCTTCACCAGTATTCGTAACTTTTCTCTTCTGTTTTCTTGACTCTCCTTTCTTCTCTGTTTCGCACAATTGTTTTTCTCCATGCAATACTCCCACCCCTTTTTTTACTTATTTTTAATCTTTTTTACATTTTGTTTTACGGTTGCATAGACATTCTTGCAATTTTCCTTTCTTTTTGTAGAGCTTTGTCGAATGAATTTCTGCAATAAGAACGTATTACTTGCGAATAGTCGTTGGGACTGTGGAATCGGGATGTTGTCATTCCCTAATGAGAGTCGCAAGCTATTCCCTTTCTTTTGTTACCGCATTTAAGATGAAATTTTTAATGTTTGCTGTAACGGTTTTTGCTCGTCGTTTTAAGAATATTAATGGATCATGGAGATTGATCAGAGATTATCGGGACTTGATCGCGTCTCTGGTCCCGGATGTTTACAGAATAACCGCGATTTAATTTTAGACGCGTTAAAAATTTGTAAAAATCCTCACCTTTCGAATGAAAGTACAAGTTCGCAGTAGAGAGGCGCACAAATGTAAAAAAAAAGAAACCAGTTACGGTAGGGCCGTCGAATCGCTAAGACGTTTAAAACATTTACACGATCGAATTAGTCGACCGGTAGAACACGATCGTCGTAAAATTGTATAGTGAAACGTGATGTGTATTTGTTATTTTTCAGATGAATGTTATTTTTTTAAGATATTTATAAACAAAATCGTAGAGTGAAATGCGTTCCGCGACTAAAGCTACAACCCATGGATCAAAATGTATTTCAAGTATTCAGCTCTTGGAGCGCGTGCTTGTATTTGAGACATATTCCCTGGACAGTGCAAAATTCGACGTAACGTTTACACTTTCTTTTAAGGGCTAATTAGATTCTTCCGCAGCGATCGATGCCTTTTGCGAGTTACCGCTCAACTTTTAATATGTACATGCCTAATCATTGTTTTTTAATTATCTGTAATTGGTTCGTCAATATTAGAACAACACTATTTTATTGATCATCGACATCTGTCGTAATGATCGTCGTAATATGGAATCGTTCGTCAATCAAATTTAAACGAATTTACAAAAGAACTTCAATTTGTTCGTTAACAGTATTCACTTCCTGACAAGTGTCCCAAATGATCATTTCAATCAATCGAGGCAGTTGGAATTCGCTGAATAAGTTAAGCGAGTTGCCTAATTATAGTTGTAAGTACATCTACATAACGACAAGAACTCTTTAGCGTTCGTTTTTATTCTAGTCATATAGTATGCACCTATAAGAAATATGCATTAGTTACGGTTATTGTATCGCGGAGATTGCAAGTGAGCTGTCATACAGAACCGAATAAATTTCTTCAGGATACTTCACCGTGTTTCAACTGAAAAAACGATGGAAGTGTTTCGATCGTGAAGTCAGTTTCGTATGAATCAGAAATGATGGAATGTGAATGGAGCTCAGTTGCAAAGTTCGTAACGAGTTGCGAGTAACTTCCAACTTTTCGAGTCTTCTTGCTAAGCGTTTCTCAGAACCAAAGATCGCGGAATCGTGGAACTTCTGTGCCAAATTGATGAGACATTGATTGCAACAATTGCACTGTACGTGTATTTTAAAAACTCAACGTTTATTTTGTATTACTTGAAGAATGTTCATAAGCATGTTACGATACCTAGGTACATAGATGTACGGATGGATGTATGTATGTATATATGTATGTGGGATGCATATTCAAGTGAGGTACATATGTATTTGTCACCACTCGTTCTTCGATAATGCAATGAGTTTTTAATTTTTTTTTTTACTATGTATGCATGTGTGTATGTATGTACCTTTGTAAGTATGTATGTATGTATGTATTATCGACAAATCGTATCTTTGTCGACATAGTTCCTTCTTTGTTTTTCTCTTTTAAATTCTATTCAACGTTCCGACAAATTTATCGACAAATCGTATCTTTGTCGACATAGTTCCTTCTTTGTTTTTCTCTTTTAAATTCTATTTAACGTTCCGACAAGACACCGTGTTTCAATCGATTCTGTACCGCCTGTTAGCGTCTCTTTACGTACGCCTCTTTTATTTTAAGTAAAAAGAACAAATTTCTGTCCTTATACATCTGTACGTGTACCATCTGTAATTATGGTAACGAGGAAGAATTTTAAATTACAATCTTCACGAGTACAAATATAGCACGGAATACATTTGTATCGATTTCATTACCGTCATAAGCGAAATAAATAGAATAAAATAGAAAATACACATTACCATCTTGCCTTTCTTGTAATCATCATCCTTAAAATGGTAATTTAACAATATTCTTTTTGTGCGATCTGTTCGTGAACTGAAAATATATATCAACGTTTCTGTTTAAATTTTGATACATGTACTAAAGTACGTTTATATTTTTTTTTTAAACCCGTGATGCCATCTACAAAAGAATGTCCAAACAACTAGCTGATTAGTGCATTTTCCTTGATTTTAGATGACGCCACTAATATTTTGGCCATCTATAATCTGTGAACGCAGTCTTGAAATTCATAGAGTCGGTGACGTTCCGTATTCTGCTCCGACTGAAAAGTTTTCGAGTGATCGAGTACGGAGAAAATGGCTTGTTCGGTCGTGCGGTCATCGTTGCTACGTGGTTCCACGGTAATTATTATACGCTTCCTTCGCTTTCATTTAAATAACAAAAGAATGGCTTTTAAATTCACCGACTGCCAGACGGTTGTCCCATGGCTGTTATGTAAACGGTTCACTATCCTCCTGTGTCAAGCTCTTTCTTATGTGTTACATAGAACAGGATCGCGTTAAAAAGTTATTTTATTTCAGTAATTAACATTTCTGACACTCTTTGTATTTACTGTTTATAATTTCACAACCATTATCACGTCGAAATTTCTATACTGTTTCATACATTTTTCAGATATAGAAGTTCGAAGTGCATATCCCTTACAAGTAGAAATAAAAGGGAAATAGAATGATATATATTTTCGACTCGGTTTTCTTTGTATTTCATATAGATTAGGCATTATGCAGCTGCAGCGACTGCCCAGGTTTCTGTACATGCCACTGCTCCTGAGTGTCAAGTTCTGAGCAATAAAGTCACTGTTGCCACTCAGGACAGTAACTCGCCCATTGCCCAGGTGTCTATAGTTTTCAGGTATTTGACATTCATGTCCAATAACAATAACAAAACAGATCCATGTCCATTAATTTTCTCTTTCTCACACAAACCTTTTTATCTTCAGAGCTGGATCACGAAACGAAACATACGATACACAAGGTGTCACTCATACTTTGCGGATAGCGGCAGGTTTAAGTACATCCTGCTCGAGCGGTTTTGCCATAACAAGGAATATTCAACAGCTAGGCGGCAATTTAACTGCGATTGTCGATCGTGAAAGTATCGCGTACACGCTGCAGATCACTAGAAATAACTTGTAAATAATTTCTGGCGCAATATAATGTTCGCCTACTTGTACGCGTTCCATAGACCAATATGTTTTTTTACAGGTCGGAGGCTCTTCAATTTTTGGAACATGTTGCCACCAAACAAGTTTTTAAACCATGGGAGGTATCAGACCAGTTACCTAGAATGGAGTATGAATTGGCTTCTATACCAGACACAACTCTAATTTTGGAGCTCTTGCACAAAGCCGCGTTCCGCTCCGGATTAGGATACTCCTTGTTTTCTCCTAAGCATCAGTTGGGAAAAATTGGTTCCGAAACTGTAAGTTTCTTCCTGTGAAGTTACTTTCATAGCCAATATTTCAACTATTTAACCATGGTACTGAACTTTTCGCTTCTAGCTCCAACACTTTGTCAGTACCTGGTTTACTGGACCTAAATGTGCAGTTGTAGGAACCGGTGTTCCATTATCGGAACTCACTGCCCTTGCAAATAATTTGGAAATTGGTACAGAAGATCGTGCGGTCGAACCATCGCGATATGGTGGTGGAGAACTTCGTAAGGAGAGTGCTAGTGAGCTAACCACCGTAGCAGTGGCTGTCGAAGGCGTAAATTTGAAGAATGAGAAAGATGCTTTGGCATGCGCTGTACTTCAAAGAGCCTGTGGTACCGGAACACGCGTTAAGTGGGGTCAGGATGTAGGTCCATTGTACAAACAAGTCTCTAGCAATGCTGGCTCTGAGCCATTTGGGTTGTCAACGTTTAATGCTAGTTATTCCGATTCAGGATTGTTCGGTTTCATTTTATGCTCTTCACCTAATACAGCGGAATCCGTAAGTACAGACAATAAAACTTCGAACACCTTGCAGGTTATTATTTGAACCTAATTTTCATGTCGGCGTTAATGTTATTTTAGTTAACAAGTGCCGCTTGCGAATGGCTGAAATCTTTAAAGTTATCCGACAGTGATATTGCTCGCGGCAAAGCTATATTGAAGGCTGAAGTATTGAGCCAAGCGGACAGCGGGTTCGCTGTATTGGAGAGTTTACAATATCAAGCTTTGTTCAAAGGTCAGGTTTCCGGACCGGCATCGTTAATTGCTAATATTGAAAAAGTTTCGGCGTCTGACGTTAAATCTGTACGTATACTGTGACGACATGGTCCACCTACTTACTACGATAAAGTATAACTGATCATTTTTCCTTTACCTGGTGTGACTTATTGTAAACTCGTTCCAGGTTGGCCAAAAACTAGTTAGTGGAAGTTTATCCATGGCTGCTATTGGTGACTTGAAGACTGTGCCATATCTCGATCAATTGAAATAAATCTAAAATCTATACTTCCAAAGATGCGAGTAACGCCCACAGCGTAGTCACACAGATTCTTCTCGCTGTTAAAAGTCAAACGTAAAATACGCGTCACGTTACCGATACGGATTCTCACGAAATGCTCCAGTAGCGTACGTGTTTCCTCGCAGTGAACGAAACCGCTCTGTAGATACGAATAGAAATAAAACATCTTTATTATCAGCTTTGTTTTTTATCACGTCAAATATTCGGTGAGAGTATAGTTATGCAGGGTGTTCGGTTACTGGTATCAGAAATTTTAAGGGGGATTCTAGATGTCAAGGTAAAGGACAAATTACGAATGACGAACTTGTCTTGGAGGCTTCGTTTTCAAATTATGAACAATCAAAAATTGGGGTCTGAACCAGGTAATCTGCGTACAAGCAGTAAACGCAGGGCATAGTGGTTACGGCGCATACGCTGGAGTCCCTTGAAAGAAAAGGGTGGAGGATTCGAGTAACGTTTTTTAGTTCGGTGCAACAGCCTAGACGTGAAACAGCCCTCAAATATTTTTATGGTATTAATTTAATTTATTTATAGTGAGTTTTGTTTTAATTTGAGTTCGTTTCTTTAGTGTTTATGCGGTGTGTTGTGTCTACCCGTGATCCCTTGTGGATTTGAACGAGTAATCAGATTTAATGTGCTACAATTTATAGTGTGTGCTTTTTTATGAAGTGTCACAAGATGGTCCAGGCTTGAGTGCAGGTATTACACGTGACTCTTTTGCCTACGAAGACAAGACGCATGCACATACTGTATTTATTAGTCTGAAGAGAGAAGAATACAAACAGGTATGTGCGTAACAGGTTTTAGAAATAATTTGTATACCTACGTGTGTTCCTGATCTGTCGGCACAATCTTTAAAACTTTTGACTTTTCTTTTACTTGAAAGAAGAAGTCTCGAGTGAAAAAATGGTAAAAAAAACTTCCTGTTTGAACGAGGAGGAAGATTATCTCTCTTCCATCATTTCTTTACATTTCTTAGATTATGTTACATGTTAATAAAGTTTAATATCCTCTATTGCGTAGAACTTGTTACGATTTTTCTGTAACAATTTCAATGACTTGCCATTAATGGTCCGGTTTAAGAGAGGTCTCAAGTTCTCCATATCTTTTAGTAGGCGTAGCTGAAATAAAAATCGGTTGATCGTCGAAGCAAAAATAAAGCTCGCAAGGTGATAAAATCAATTTCGTGCAACTCTATACGTATAAACACTTACATGATCGTCTAGGACATAGTTAAGTTTATTGAGAAGCATCGACACTTCCGGATCTCGCGACAATACATACTGCTGATAGTGAGACTCTAACAAAAGGCTAGACCATTCGTACAGCTGTTTTTCTGCGGGCTCCTGCGCGAGATCGTCGTAAGGAGAATCTTGTTCTCGGTCATCTAACTTTTGTATCAAGTATTGCAACAGCCGAAGTATTTCGTCAAAGTTCAAACCACTTTTCAGATATGTAGCCAAAGAGACGTCGGAATAAGTGAGGCTAAAAATTTTATCAAGAAATGCGTTTCTCGAATAATAATTGTTGGTCCTCGGTAGATCATTGATCTTACCGTTTTGCGTCGGTAGGAATGTACTGTCAGGACTCCGAAGAGAAAAGATCAATAGATCGATTAATAATTTCTCTGGCAGGTCTTTATATGTATTTAAACACCATACAATAGTTCCAATGTCTTTTGATTCTATTAATTGCGGAATCTGCTTCAAGGCAGCTGGTTTCTTCCCTTCCCACTGCGCTAACTTCGACTCTTGTATCACAACTATATCGTCGTCCTCCCCCTCGTTCTCGTCGTTACTTTTGAAGCGCAACGACGAACCAAGCAAAGACGCTATCTTTTGAGGTGCCAAGTGATACGGCGCGATTGCTAGATGTCTATTGGCGGCTAATAATAACTTGTCCTCGATTTTCCACAATTTTGCATCTTTTGTATATAATTTCAATTTCTGCGCGTCCTGTACCAACTTGAATTGAACGTTATAGATCATTAATACGGCTCCTTCTGCCGAAGCGTCAGCTCCGTAAATTGCCACGGTCGCCTCGTTCAATGGAGTCATTACGACTGGGTGTTTGGTATCGATGTTATTGATAATACCGACCAATGTATTTAAGCTGGCTTCGTTGCTAGTTTCCATCAAAGAATGGCTGTACAATCTACCATGGGACCCTAACAAAAGAATGTGAAACATAGATCGTATTTATGGATAGTTCAATGTAATTAAATATCGCATGACATTTGTACATATTTAAGAAGATATATATTCGCTTACATAGTGTCAGGAGACAGGCTGTTTTCTTGGTGCAAAGCACGGTATAACCAACCAATTCTTCCGACCTTCGCTTCAATTCCATTCTCCTTGCACGATCTGTGTCCTGAGAATAAGTTTCGCTGTTCAGCTTGACCACAACACAAGTGTAGGTCCCTTTGTTTTTAGTCAACAAGCATAAGCTAACTTTGATGCCTGTACAAATCAAATGACAGTCTAGAATTTTGTCACCCGCCCTTAATATCCCTTCTTTGCTCCAGGATTTTCTATTTTGTACAGCCCATTCTAACGAGGCAGTAGCACCGTCTTTGCGTACCAACACTGGAGGACATGTTTCAAACGTAAGAATCGTATGTAAAGGAGATTGAAATTTGTAACCCCTAATGTTATTTAGATCGGTTTCGTTCTCCGACCAAAGACGTAATTTTTTCTCGTTAAATATTGCTGCATAACGACACGTTGTTTCGTCGTAAATAACTTGCGTTGTTAATCGATCCTTGCTTGTCCAACTGCTTAATTGCTTTGGGTCTTGTAGCTATGAGGCAGAGAGTAACATGTAAACTATGCGAACGTCCGTGCTGGAAGCAGACGATGAGAAAGTAACACTAATATTTACCTTATACCGAATCACAATATTTCTTCCTAATGTCACAATTGCACATCCACTTTCCGAATCTCGTTCAACGCCCAGTAAATTCTGTTGATCGATAAGCGGACATAGTGTGTAATATGAATAGAGTTTAGCCATCGCAGACGCGTTTCAGTATCCTCTTTATAGCACACGTGTTGTTATTCTATCTAAGCCAACCTAAAATCAGTTTCACCGATAACCATCGCCGTCTTTCCAATGCAAACATCTCCTTCACTGATGTTTTAGCCTGTTTTCCCAATTGTTCTTCGACCTTAGTGCTGTGTGAGAACGTTTCTACGATAAAACTACGCCGAGTAGAAATAAATTTATTACGTTCAGATTTGGTTACGTACAATTTATGACGTAGCCATGCTACCCGGTAAATCGACAATTTCGAATCCATGTATATACGTGACTGTTGCGCTTGCTACTTCTCAAGTTATCCATTCTATTCCGATGAGCTGACAATGCGTGTTATTGACCGAAATAAAAGCTACTCTTTATACCATGGCATTTAATGATTTATAAAAATAAACATGTACAGAAAAACTACGCAAATTACGATTACATATTTTCAAAAACAATTCTTCTGAGGTAACAGGCGCATGGTACCATCTACAACAAAACGTGAAACTAGAAGACCAAATTGATATCAGACTTTTGCTGCTAGATGGCACCCAGAGTAATGTCTTGACGTCATCTATGATCTAAAAAGTGGTATTAATTAATTAGTAGCTTGGACAGTGTGTCGTAGATGGCGTTACGTAAGCTTTGGCCATATTATTGTGGCATATAAACAAAATTGAAACTACATATTGTAACTGAAAACGTGACAACTGACAATGATTTAAGCATCGCATTGATTCACTAGAAGTTCACAATCAATCTGACATCATTGGCAAACATACCCGTTTCTTTATTTTCGTTATAAGCCATTGAACATCACTAGGTCAGAGAATGCTCTCACTTTAGCCGGTATAGACAGCAATTTCAGATGGTCCGAGTAGGCTGGTCAAGTATCATATTTACATAGATCAGTATTCACATTATTATGCAGTCAGACGAATGCAAGAGAAGTGATTTTAGTCAAGTAGCCACTACGTCGTACCAATATTGTTATACCCGTGCTAGAATTATATCGACCAGAATATTTATAGGAAATCTACAAAAGATGTACGAATCACAGAATTGGGTTATATGTATATAGATATACATATAAGTATATACATCTACGTATTGCACGTTGCCAATTCTCGATTTGAAAATATGAAATACTGTACAGAAATTCAGGAAAACTTATTACTCATGTATCATACATATATATGTACATAGTTGAAAAATACTAATGTTTCTTTTTGAATTTTCCAGTATTCGGAGGATGATCTATGAACTCTAATTTGGGGGGGGGGGGGGGTTATAAAAATTTAATACCATTTTGGCACTAAGAGGAAAAGCTTTCTTCTCGAAGGAGACGATTATTTTACGCTTTGTATCACGATACAACGTTTTAGTATCGCATACTGATTTAAAGAGAGGCGAGCGTATACGATCGAAACTTGCTAATCAGACAAGAAGAGAAAAATGCAAAGCGTGTGTATCGTGAATCTTAATCATGCCGTTGCGTTCACTATTGTTCCAGGAGAAAAACCTGGGAAGGGATACGGCTATATACTGTTGGGATGTCTTGAATACGACTCGAGTCTCTTCGAGATTTACATTCAGACGAGTTCGAATTATTTTCGCAGACAGTAACGTTTCATCGATAGGGTGTACATAGCATTGAAATTAGAAAATCTCGGATTGGGGTGCAAAAATATGTTCTCGTTCCTCGTTGCCTCTATTCTTTGTCTATTTACGGGTGAGTGAATTTGAACGTGTTTTATGAATAAATTACGATATTTGGATAATCGATTCGTCTGTTTCCTCATAAGTTGGGCACAGTGTGAATTCCCTGTCAGTTTTACTAGATATCTACTTTTGTCGTATTATTGTACATACACGCACTGCCATATAACATCGCACGCATTCTATCGTGCCTTTCTGACGATCCGATTGGAATACCAATTAAAAACGCAAGAAAAACATTGGAAACCGTACGTGTTTACGCAAGTAGGATGAGATATCAAATTCGAAATTTCTGTTTCTGCTCCATGATCGTGATTCGAGTGTTAAATTATGGGAAAATAGAAAAATTTAATGTTTCCAATTAACGTAACGTAACGTCTTTGTTTTTATGCAATCAGATATTGGTCGTACGGCTTTTCTGGAATGGGAAAGGGAGGAAGATCGATGCGATGCGATCGTGCAACGAATCGTTACAGAAGATAGAGCAACAGTAACGGACGATGCACCGTCTAGACTTCACTCGATCTGGTTATCGCAACAGTGAGTACAATGATAGCTTTCGTCTCCAACGTTCACCAACGAGACTAATTTTGACAGAAATTCTCTGTTTAGATGCGAAACGCGTGCCGGACCTGAACACGTGATACGAAAATACGGTTTCTTCGAAAACAGCACATTTCTTTTGTTACGATTCCATTACGCCGAAGAATCGTGTAGTATCGCAACTTATGGTATAGTGGCGCGTGGTTCGATCGAAATTTCTTCACCGTCCATCAAAGTTCCCGGTGCCACTGAAGCTAACGTTCGGTTGGACTCGGTTCATTTGATACCGTTTACCAGACAGGTAGATATATCTATTAAAGATTCCTCTCGATTATTGTCTGGCTTGTCCTACACGATTATTGTCCAGGCTGTCAAGCGCATACTTCGTTGCCGAAGATCGTGCTTCGGTTAAAAAACGAATTCACGAGGGTCTGAAGCATTCTTCCTACAAGATTATTGTCCAGGCGCAGACCCAAGTTCCTGACAATAATCGAGAGGAGTCTGTACTATCATCATTGTAACTGACTCGTTGTCCAATTGTATGTTGCATCGTTGCATGTTTTGGTTGAATTCGTACACTGGTACACTGGTCGCCGTTAATAGGTTGCTCATAAATTTGGACGTAGAATAAATACAAATTGTGGCGGCGGCGACGGTGGCATGGAAACAAAATGGCGTCCGTACCGGGCTCAACTAATTTACGAACGGCCGGTCGATATTTCGTCGAGTCCGAGTCTGGATTCTCGTGGGCTGAACTCGAATTCGTTTGAAAGCCGTTTACGAAGGCCGAAAAATCGAGACACGTTCAGTTGCTTGGAATTCCTTGGCGTCGAGTTCACCGAGCTAAAGTTATTCCGTGTCGAGAAGAGAAGAATCGGGATATCGAGCGTTTCTGGATCGTCGAATCGAGACTCGGTCGACAGGAACCAGCTGGGAATGAGAATTGAACTGCTACTCGGTGGATCACCTCGAAACGGACGTTTTTTCAAGTTCCCCACGCAAACGCCGAGCCGATTGCAGCCTGTGACGTTACTACGCGCCGATACGGTAACGACGGTTATATCTACGATACGAATATACATACAGTGCCGGATAAATGAATTCAAACAAAGACATTTTTCGTTGTATTTCTTGTTATGGTTTGCTCGAAAACATTTGTCCGGTACTCTATATGTAGAATAAATAATAATACCGTTTGCTGAGAGAGCAAGTACTTTAATCGATCGAATGTTTTAGGTGTCCGACTGTCCAATTTGTGGGAACGTGTTGCGCGCGACAGAGTACAATCCGCCACTGTTGCACCAAGCTCCGACGCTGCCAGCGTTGATCGGTGGACTTTGGCTGAGCCAAAGGTGTGAAAGCGTCGATGAAGGTTTCTGGACTAGAAGGGTGTTTCGAATCTATTCGGCGGAAGGTCGATGGGCAGCGCGTTGGACGTACTACGCCGACTCTACGTGTTCGATCCTTTTGTATACAGTTACCGCGGCCGGCACTTACCTGCAACGAGCCTTGAGAAGAAAACGACAAATTCTGAGTGCTAGAAACGATGTCGAACCATCATTGTATTCGAATCTTGCCGCGCACGACGCGTTTGCTCGCGACATTAACCTTGGAGTCGGTGAACCGTTGGAAAGGTCGGACTCGAATCTCTATCCCGTTCGGATGTCGCGAAGTTTTGGAGGATCCGAGACTGGATTACCGATTGCTGCTTCGACCGTGCGACAAGGACGTCGTCGAAGTAGACCGAAAACGGGCTATTTCGAGTCCGCCAATCGAATCGTCCATTTTTCTGGGAAAAACGTTGCGCCGTTACCTTCCGGAACGATTGAATTGAAATTACAAGTGATGGAGAGTCGTTCGATTCCCACCGACAGACTGATCGAACTGCTGGCTCGTTGCGATGCAACCAGGGAAACATTTACGGATTCCGGAAACGCGACAGAGTCGATTACAGATGACGCTATTTCAATAACCTTGTCGAAGAACTGTATACCCCAAACAGTCGAGGCTCCAGCGATTTTGATGTTCAAGGCGAGAGTAAATCTTGATTGGAACGGTGACTATGCATTGCTTTTAGCATCGTGGAAGGACGATGTTTGGGAGGCGCCTCTTCTGCGATGCTCCGACAACGTATCGCGAAATAATGTTTGGATAGAAAGCTATACCCGGCGGTACCCGAAATCGTTGCACGAGCATCCGTTCTATTTCCCGTCTCAGAATCGATTTTTCGATTTACATAGCCGATATTTGTTTTCGTCTGCTGTTCCGTCCTTTATTTTACGTAATAATCGATCGCAGGAATGTATGGTCGTGCTGTTCTTTTCCTACTGGTTGCACTTTATCTGCCTTCGCGGTTGGCAACGCGAACTATCGTTTACCATCGTCGTTTCGAAAACTTTGGTCGCCTGTTCTTTTCTTTCTTTGCTAGCTTAACACCGTGGCCTCGTTCAAAAAGGTTTTCATTAGGTGTATGAACGGACGTGGTATAGGGGAGAGTTGCCTATATTGGACCATTTGTGTATCTCGATAAAGAAATATATTTACAGTGTTCCCGTTGGCTACATTGATTTTAGGAAGGGAGATAAAACTTGCGAGAAGAATGTACGAACGACTTAATATATGACGAACTACTAGAAATACGTGGTGCATGATTATTATTTTTCGTGTTATTTCAAGTGAATTTCGATTTACATCTTGCAAGTACCATACTTTTAAATAACACTAGTGTAAAGTGCACTGTCTTAGCTACAATTTCATATCCATACAGTCCTATTCGCGTGAAAATATATTTTTTCGATGCAACCTACAAGCTGCCTAATATTGAACCACTAGTTGCTTGAATTGGACTGATCCATTCTTGGATGCAATCTATATCACGGTAGCGAATAGTTCAAAGCATACTAGAAAGGTATTCTTTTTAAAATTGTTCTTTTTATTCAAAATGAACTACAACACGAAAGTATGGAAAATGTGATGCCCACCGAAAAAACGTTATCGCACTAAGTACACCGTAAGATATTTTTTCCTTTCTGTTTCTACTTTTCTCGATGAACAATTTTTGTTTAAATTGTAGATTCCACGTACGTCCAACGTAGGAAACCGATGGTCCAAATTAGGAAACCAGTTGCTCAGTCCATTGACCGAAGTAGAAGATATTTTTTCAACGCGACAAATACACGATACAATCTAGACGTAATGTTTATCTTTTTTATAGGAGAGCAAAACAAAAAATTGGTCCAAAATGGGTAACTCTCCTGTATGTATGTAAATTAGACGCGGATTCGATCGAATATAGAGTCAAGTTTTACCCTTATCGATTAAGAAGCGTGCGAATATGCGGATGCGCCTTCAAATACATACGATTTCGCGCATGTCACTTTTCGTCGTCTCCCTTTCTCTCTCTTTCTCTCCCTCATCAGCCCCATCCCCTCCACGTTCTCAGTCACTGTCCTGTTTTTTCGTTTCCGTTTAGCTTTCGTCTTCTCTTCCCCTCCCACTCATTCATTCCCATTTTAACCTTCAACCCTCCGGTCCTCCCTTTTCACGACGTTCACCGTTTTTCGGTCGTTCTCGAATTCCTCGAGGCTCGACGATTATTTCGAATCGGTGATCCGTGTCGCACGAACCAGCTTCGAATTCTGTTACGCGACAGGGCCGTTCATCCGACGATCTTAATACCTTTCCGGTTGCAGTAGCGTGAAATCGTTTCTGGTAAATTCTCGCGTATTAGAGCAAAGGTCAGAGGATCGAGATCGATACGAAACGGAGGTTTGTAGCGATAGAAGTGACCACCACGAACGTGAAATATCGAGAATAAAGATTAAACCAGGATTTCGTTCGACCTACGAAGAGATTGCCGAATAAACGCGATAGAATATCAATTTTTAATACCTCTCTTATGCTCGAATTAAGATCGATATCCTCAGCATCGAGCACACGACCGCATCTCTCCGTTTCTGACGGACTGTTCGCCGCGACGGTGATCGACGAGAAGCAAGGACAACGAATTTCCAAGGAATTCCAGACCGTGGCACAACATCGCGAGTTTCAAATTGGCGCATATACGCCCCGAGAAAATCATCCCTCCGGAATAATACAAGAGGATGATCAAGATTCGAGAAAGGAGAAATATTCTCGTCGAATAACACGCGTACAAGACGATGGGACGAGGAATCGGCAACCAAGAAACCGTCCTGTGTGTTCGGCGTCGCGCATTTAATAATAGATAAAAAACGTGGGCGTTCACGCCGAAAAAAGATCGAAGAAATAGCGCCGAGAGCTGCGCATTGGATATCAATGCCGTGACTGGCCCGCTGTTGTTGCAGTACATTCAGTGGAAAGCGCGAAAGAAGAATAGTTTCGATTAATTATAGTTAGATAGTAGTAGAATTATTCGGATTTTGTTGTTTGGGATTCTACGAATAGTTTCGAATATCGGTAATTTAACACTAGAACTACCGACCCGTCGAAATGACGGATGTCGGATTTTTTATTTTACAATTATTGAAGTTCTAGAGATACTTTCATCGGAATTCATGTTAACCTCTAATTCATTATACACTTTATATTATAGTATACGATACTATATTGCATTATACATTAATATATTACAGAATTTAACTTAGCATACATTCAATGCTGGTAGTTCTAGTGTTAATGCCTCCACGGACGTTAGTCTGGTGCGTCGGCATCGACGACGTCGTCGTCGTTGTCGTCGTGAATCGACCAGCTGGAAAAGCAACAGATTGGAAGAAGGTGAGAGTAGACGGGGGACCAAACACAGAAGTCGGGAATTGTCGAATTTCGGACAATTCGAGAAAAATTAGGATGGTGAGATGATGATCGATCGATCAGATTCCTGTGACGCGCGACAACAATCTCGTAGGATTATACACGTAATCTCGAGGGAAGAAGAATCGAAAGAATTGGAAGAATAACCGTGTGACCGTTATAATGAGTAAAAGGATAACGATAAAACTTACGAAACGAGAATGTCGAAAGTATACGCGAGCAAAGATCCCTCAGACATGACGACACTTTTGCAAAAGAGCCTGTTGGGACTAACGATACTCACGAGCGTCCTCGGTTTAATAGCGTTAATAGTCTCGAACCGGTACGATCTCGAGCTACGGAAAAGAGACGGACTTTTATTAGAGATGATAAATAATATTAGCAGCGAATTAGACAAACTCGACGCGGGATACAACGGTATAACGTCGCAGATGGATCTTGCGAAGAATCGTTTAGCCCAGCTGATTACATTGCATCGCGAGAATCTTCTGGTATGCGCGATACTGCGCGAAAAGCGCAATAACAAACCAGACACGGGAAGAATACCGAAGAACGAAAAGAAGCTATCGTTCGACAGCGTACACTGAGATTAAATCATAACGATGACCTATGATAATTATCATTATCGAATTACGTTGTTACGTAAGCGATTATAGTCGAACGTATGAATTTCTGGCTCAAGTTCGACCTTTCACCGCGCAGATTCGAACAGGGCATCGAACGGGTAAAGTGAAAGCGACCAGTGATAAGAATTAGAAGGAGACGAGAGTACGAATGACTATGTAGTATGTACAGTACATAAATGTTTTTAGTTTCCGAAGGAAGATTGGTAGAAGATATCGGACACGTCCGGTCAATAAATGTGTGTATTGTAGGTGTAATGCGTGTATCTATCCCACCACTAGTTTTTGCTTTTGTATCTGTTATCGTGTCATACGTTGTACGTCACGAGAAGCGTTGTCGGTTGTATGTTCAACAGACGAGCAGTCACGCTGCTGTGAATAGGCAAGTTCTCAGTGGTTCAGTATCTTCTTTTTTCTCTTCGTGCAATATCGCCTCGACTTTCTTTCCGCTTCGACCGCGCAGTCTCCATTGGGACGCCCGCAAGATTCATTTCACCATCGATCGCGATCGCAAGGATGTCGACCATGGAAAGCAAAGGTATAACTGCTTCAAAGATATAGCGTTAGCCATAAAGGTGGCTGATCCTTAAACCATTGGCACTCGATCATCGAGGGCCCATTCTGTCCCTCCGCAATCATGGTCGTAGTCCACTTTCAGCTGTGGGGTTCTAATAAAAGAAAAAGTACTAGAATATTTGAAAGAAATTTACGTTTCGTAAGTTTCCATCAAAAATAAATGGGCCAGAAGTATTTTGAATCTGAAATTAGTACGCTATAAGAACTTGTTTGATTACATTAAAACGGACAAACCGATCCCAAATTGACGTCGTACGCCTCTAAACGACGGTCGAGCACAGTTTTTACAACTCAAGGGCATCGAATGATAGGATTAGGCTACCGAAACGCAAACTTTAAAGTCGGTCAGGTTCATGGCTAACGCTATATCTTTAACCCTTGTGTAGGAAATCCGGTATACCCATTTCTAAATTTCCTGTTACCATTTTTCATGTTCTCGTTTAACACAGCAGTTGGTATATTACAGGAAGGGAAAACTAAGAGTTTCGGAGAAGTATGAAAGTAAAATTTTCCTATGTTTGTCTAATATATCAGAATAGTAGTATTCCGATTGTTCAATAGCCGTGAATATTTTGGTTGCCCACACAAGGGTTGAAGCAGCACATACTAATCGGATAATGAATGATTATTCGACGGATGGAATTATTTTAGGCTGTTCGGGTTGCTCTGGCCCCGGCTACAAATCGCCAATGGCCGCGATGACCCAGGGTCCTCGTGAGAAGCTGATGTATGTTGTTGGCATTCACACGGATCCAAAGAAAGCGGATGTACTTTGCACCGTCGACGTGGACCCAACGAGCGCCACTTACTGCAAGGTATGGGATCGACGCACCCACATCCACGTAGACCACTCGATCTAACACTACAGACGAGATATAATACAGGGTGTAACAAAAATGTTGGAGGACCGCAAATGGGAGACTCGTGAGGTGATTTGAAACAAGTTTTTCCTTAGCAAAAACGTTGTCCGAGGCTTTGTTAACGAGATATTAACGATAAACCCCAACCAATCAGAGCGCGAGTCTGCTGGCCGAACTCTGATTGGTCGGCGTTTTTCGTTAATATCTCGTTAACAAAGCCTCGGACAACATTTTTGTTAAGGAAAAACTTGTTTCAAATCATCACACGAATCTCCCATTTCCGGTTCTTCCAACATTTTTGTTACACCCTGTGTAATACTTATGTCTCGACTGTGCTAATAATCCATTACCGTTCCGGCTGGTAAAAACTCGGGCAGATTATCCACAAGCTGCGGATGCCTCATGTCGGTGATGAATTGCACCATTCTGGATGGAACATTTGCAGCAGTTGTCACGGCACACCGCGGAAACGGGACACCTTAGTACTCCCGTGCTTGATGTCCGATCGTGTATACTTCATCGATACGAGCAAGGAACGGGTACCATCCATAAAGAAGGTTCGCCAACTTATGATACAGATAGATATGCCCCTTGATGTCATTTAAGTTCCGCGCCTAAAAATTTCCATAAAGTGCCCTGTTAAATCGTTATCCAAGGTGATCGAGTTAGATGAGGCACCCTGTACGTATGTGCATGAAACAATCACTGGTTGAACATCTCTTCTATCTTTCTTCCTTTCTTCCCAACTCGACAAGGTATTGTCATCGACGGATGTACACGGATGTGGAGTAACGACTATGCATACTAGTCATTGCGCACCGACAGGAGAGATCATGATATCCACGATGGGCAAAACGAACGGTGACGCGCAAGGTGACTTTCTGTGCGTCGACTCGAAAACGTTCGAGGTAAAAGGTTTATGGACGACAGGAGAAAAAAAAGCAGCTTTCGGTTACGATTTCTGGTACCAACCATATCACGACGTACTCGTCGGCAGTGAATGGGGCGTACCAAAAGTGTTTAAACGGGGCTACCAGCCGACCGATAGCTCCGATCCTGGTTAGTATCGTACTGTGGACGAGCTGTGATAATTTTCTCATCGCAATTCTCACTCAATCTTTTCACAATGCAACTGTACAATTCGTTTTCTCAGCGATTTACGGTAGAAGCTTAAACTTTTATTCCTGGAGCGAGAGAAAGTTGAAGCAAGTGATTAATTTGGGCGATGATGGTATCGCGCCTCTCGAAATAAGGTTCCTGCACGATCCAAAAGCCAGCGAGGGATTCGTTGGATGCGCAGTCACCTCGAACGTTCATAGATTTCACAAAACACCCGAAGGCGTTTGGCATGCCGAAAAGGTTATTCAAGTCCCTCATAAGAAAGTCGAGGGCTGGCTTACTCCGCAGATGTCAGGTACACTCGCCTCGTGGGCTTACGTACAAACATACAGGGTGTCCCAAAATAATTTTGTCTTATTTCAAGTACCTGCAACATTTTTGCTACACCCTGTATACATATTGTATAAATTCGATGTTGAGAGTTTTTCTATTCGATCAACCATTGCCACGTAGGAATGATAACTGACATATTGATCAGTCTTGACGATAAATACCTGTATCTTTCCAACTGGCTCCACGGCGACGTCAGGCAATACGATATCTCCGATACGAAGAATCCAAAGTTAACGGGCCAAATCTTTCTCGGTGGATCCATTTTAAACGATTCGAAGGTTCGCGTGATTGACGATGAGGAACTGACAGCTCAACCGAGTCCTGTTTACATAAAAGGACGCCGATTTTACGGATCGCCACAGATGCTTCAACTAAGCCTCGACGGCACACGCTTATACGTGACTACATCTATTTTCAAACCTTGGGACCAGCTTTTTTACCCCGACCACGTCACGTACGACTCACCTTATTACTTTTTCACTTTGCATCTTTCATCCAAACGCGTGTGCCATCCTTTCCCCATTCAATCCATCAATCAATCTACATATATGTATACACTCGCGAACGAACTCGGATTCCACTAGGGGAAAAAGTAACGGAGGGGTAAGGACTTCCTACCACTTGGTAAATTTATTTCAAGTACTGAAATAAATGTTAAACCGAATATTAATTTGGCATAAATTTCAGTAACTCCCAAAACTAAATGGTAAGAGACGTTTCGCTTACCTCACTTTCTCCCCTAGTGGTAGTCGAGTTTGGTCGTGAGGGTACATACGTATGAATATGCATGGATCTACTACTATACCCACATATAATATATACGCATAAGTTAGTTATGAAGTGATTCAAAGATATAAAATGTTATTGATCTGCGTATTCCCGCTAGGAATGGGTCAGTGATGGTCAAACTAGACGTGAACGTACAAAACGGTGGTTTAAAACTTGACGATCAATTTTTGATTGACTTTGGCGAGGATAAGAATGATATATTACTTGCGCATGAAATGCGGTAAGCATTCTCAAATCATTGAACGTTTCAAGAAGTATTAATCTGTAATACATGATAATCATTATGTTTTCAGTTACCCCGGAGGTGATTGTACATCCGACATATGGTTACCGGAAGATCAGTAATTAACCTCCTTGTATCTTGTTCTTTACCACCTAAAACTCTATTATTGTGTCCGATTACTTCTCTGTGAGATGCAACTGTTTCATATATGATAATATAATGAAGATTGTTTCTTTGATCAGTTATTGTTCTACTCTTCATATTTTTTCCCTTCAACAGCCTTTCGCCTACCTTTATACATTCATTGATTCACATCCAATAATTTTCGATAATAACTTCTCGATAATAACGTCTCGATACTTTTCAAATCGTAGAGTCGATTAACATAAACTCGTATCGTATCGCGTCGTGTCGATTATCGATTATCAACGAATTCGAGTATCGCTTGTATGCCTGCCTTGCTGCGCGCATTTGTATGCGCAGTGGTGTGCTTCTGTTTGCATCAAAAGAGTCATTGTGGCGGTGTTTATTTTAAATATACGCGAGGAATCGATTACATTCGAATAAAAACATGCCAAAAGTACGACGAAGTAAGAAACCTCCACCCGATGGCTGGGAACTTATCGAACCAACTTTAGAAGAACTGGAACAAAAAATGCGAGAAGGTAACTCCGATACACTGTAGACGAAGGTTATGTTTAGAACACGAGTGCTCCGTTTTAAAATCCGTATAGTCCTCCGCGAGGATTGTATTCATCTGAGCATTGTCCCAAGAATAAACGGAGCTGATTTAATGCTCAGATGAATACGCAGCTTTATGTATTGTCTTATTTTCTTGTATACTGTTTGAATTGCAGCCGAAACGGAACCTCACGAAGGCAAACGTAAACAAGAATCTTTGTGGCCAATATTCAAAATCCACCATCAAAAGTCGCGGTACATATACGACTTATATTACAGACGCAAAGCCATAAGCCGTGGTTAGTACAATTACAACCTACTCTCACAATTCCTATCGTTTCATCATGTTGACAGCCCAGATCGTGTTTCTGACTATGCATCTTTTTGTGTTTCCTTTCTTTCTAGAATTGTATGACTATTGTTTAAACGAAAACATCGCGGACAAAAATTTGATAGCCAAGTGGAAGAAAGTGGGCTATGAAAATTTATGTTGTTTACGGTGTATACAAACTAGAGACACTAATTTCGGAACCAATTGTATATGTCGAGTACCAAAAGGAAAGCTGGAAGAAGGTAGAATAGTGGAATGCATTCATTGCGGTTGTAGAGGATGTTCCGGATAACCTCTGGCGATTAAATTAAGGTGATCTTGTTGGCTCGTTGGTCGGCGTTAATGCTGGCGAACTGTATGTGTCTTCAAAGCCTGTCTATTGTAACTACAAAGATCAACGGAAAGCTATATCAAGGTAAACGAGACATCGTCTTGATTGTGGATTCTGTAAAACCTGTTTGCTCGTTGCAACAACATTAATTGTAACAACAATAGGAAATGTATTTTACGGTTTGGAGTTTATGAGTGATTTGAACGGTGAGAAAAAGTAAACGATTCTTGACCTGTAAGTAGGATCGTTTTCTTTTTTTTTATTATTATTATAATTATTATTATGTATATGTATGTATATATATACACACACTCGAATGTACAAAAGTTTTAGTTTCAAAACAGAAATAAATTAAAGCGACGAAACTATGGTAATTGCGGGCTATTTTGGGGAAGCAAGTAAATCCATCGAGTTTCTGTGATATGATCTCTTATTTGGTTTCTACCGTTATCGTCTTATCTTTTATTGGCAAACGAAGATCGTATGACCGTCTAAGATCGTGTCGCATGAATTTCAACGAAATTGGTTTGATTTTCTTTATGAGTGCACGTTTGCGTACTCTGATTGTTTAATACGAAGAACTTTTTTCCGTTTCGACAGATGGTAGCAGGCTCGGCGGTGCTCGGCGGTCCGACAACGTTACGGATCGCGTTCGTCCTCGCGGATAAAAATGAAACAGACCGAGGTTCTGAACCAAAGAGATCTTGTTTCGAAGTTTGCGTGGCCATGCCAATGATTTGCCAAGAGTATTTGATAGTGCAATTGTAGGCCGATTCTTCGTCAGCGTTCACTTCCTTTACTAAATTTTCGAGCAGCATACGCGACGTTTGACAACTTCTGCCGAGTACTTGCCACGAATACTTGATCTTGCAGGGATATTCATATTTGGAAAGTTCTGATCTATCGTAATATTCGGACCGATTTTGTCCAAGTGAGGAGAGAATAGAAAGATCGATATCGTTCGTTGTGTATCGAGAATTGTGCGCGGACGAAACGCAATTCCGTTTCTTTTCCGATGCACTCGATTCCTCGCACCATGACAAAAGTTTGTCCGTCCCGAAAATTGATTCGTTCAGTTTGTCTGGTAAGTTTAACTCCTCCTCGTAATTAGCGAGAATATTTATAAACGTTTCGTTCGTGTCTTTACAGGCATTCGTTGACTCGGTGTCACGAGAAAACACGTCTGGATCTACCGCGTAAGCGTAAGGATCAGCCATTATTTTCGGTGCAGTCGCCGTTGTGGACGTGGTCGTTGTGTCCGTAATCGGTAGAACAATAGCAGTCGTAGTTGTTTCCACCGTGAACGTAACAGACATATTCGAAGGATTGGTCTCCAGTAATTCCGCGTTGTTGTCGTAGATTGTCGTGAACATATCCATCGACAAAGAGTCGATATTTTGTAAATCGCTCAACGACTGAAACGTAATATTACCTGACACGTTCTCGCGTTTCTCATCGTCTCTTGATAACGCACGATTGATTTTTTTCGTTGGCCGCTTGCCTATCTTACCGATTCCGTTCCATTGAGCGAAGACAATCGAATTTTTGTGTACCGAAGGAGGCTTGCGATTTCTTAGCTGGACGCGAGGTAAATCGGAAATTGGAGAGGGAAATGATAGAATTGGTTGCTTCTTATCTTGTGACTGGTGCTGCCGTCGCTGTCCCCGCGATGGATTTTTAAAATGACCAGAAATAGGGGATGTTGTTAAATTTTCGATGTTTTGATGGAAATCTTTCGACGAGATCTTTTTCTTCATGCGACTGCGTTCTTTTTCACTCTGGAAACACATCGAGCTGCATTTTATATACATAGTAATTCTTTGTTGGTTGTATCAAATATGTACATATGTATCTCAGCGATAAAACTAACAATATCACCACGCTTATCGTTATTGAGATTTGAATTGTAATTAGGAAAATAGGAATGGCTTAGGGACACCTGAGTGGAACGCAGCTGCGTGTTCGTGTATCTTTTTAACGGAAGTTGAGGCGGTCGTTTCAAGAGCACCGGTACCGTGGAACTGGCACTGGATTTTCTCGGTCTGATCAGTTCGATTCTTCGTTCGGAGAGATTCGAACGTGCCCGTGGAATTTTCTTCGTGAGAATGGTCTTGGTTATCGGTACCAGAACATTTTCGGTAATTAATCCCGTGGCTGGTACAGCGACCGACATCTTCGATTCGAAGCTTCTCCAAACACGTCCACTTTTTCTACCGTTTCCAACGGCCATCCTGGTTGTCGTCTATTTGTCTACTGTATACTGGAGAATTTGAACGGATCCGAGAGGGTTAAGTAACATTTGAGCGTAAACAAAAATTTTGACACCTGACAACCATGTCACCCATATTTACTTATACGGTTTGTTTAACATGAAATATTTTTAGGTACATACTTGTATTTATAGTACAGTGTCGAGTGAAATAACGTTGACCCAGGCGCATGCCCAGGAGATTAAGGAGTTTAATAACGTCCAAAGACTGTTTGTTTTTCCACCTCGTTGCCGAGGATATTATTTATTTGTAAAAAATATAATAATATAATGACTGAGCTGCTGGCAGTAGCGATAATGATTGCGACTGTGGTAGCAACTGTGATACTGGCGACGACGAGAACAGATGGTAACAGCAACGGTATAACGACGACGTTTCACGCGATCGTAACGATAACTATTCATATAATTATGTTATTAATCCTAAGAGTCAACGGTAGCGACGATGATAACAAGTGCAACGATACGAACGTGCCAACGTCGATACCGACGTCGTTCGCCCAGTTTTCCGATTATCAACGTATATGTGTGTCGTGTTAACGTGAACGGTAGAAAAATGGGTAAAAATATCGACAACTTAACAATTAACGCGGTACGAATAGACGTAGTGGAACGGACACGAAACGTTGATCGTCGATGCTCGATTCGGTAAAGATCGATTGAAAAAGAAATGGAACGAAATGAAATGAAATAAATCGAGTCGGGTGAAATCCAAAAGAAAATCGCGTATTTTCTCGGCTGGTTTTACGCGTACAAACAAAACGTATGGACGTCCCGTCGTGTCGTGAACATCGTGTCCGTAAGTGTGCGATGCATGAGCTCGTGTCCGTGTATGTGTACGCTCTCTATCGATCCTCTAAGACTCTACGATATTTGTTGAATTTAATTTCGAAACTATATACAAAAGACCAGCACAACCCCTGGTCGAACGATTCGACACAATCGTTTGTCCCGTTGGGGGTGGTACTTATCCGCTAAAATAATCGACGCATCCTATTCCCCCCCTCCCCGATATGTACAAGTTTGTTCGGCATATTCTCGAAGAATAACGCACGCGATGCGCGCGTGCGAACATTCGCAGGCACTCTTGTTGTTAAACGTAACGCGAATAGATTGTACATACTAGTATAGTTGTGTGATAAAAGGGAACGACTTAGTTGGGTACAGGTGAAGATCCGAATTTTCGCATTCGAAACGAACGTAGTACGAATTATACATATATATATATATATTATATATACAGTGTGTCTCAAAATAGCTTCGACTCCCGGAAATGAGGGCCCCAAAAAACTTGTTTCAAATCATCCAAGGAACCACTCATTTCCGGGGAGTCGAAGCTATTTTGGGACACCCTGTACATATGTATACTTAATCGTTCGGCATGAATAGAGGCGCGGCGGTACGGTACCTCTACAGGTACTCACCTACAGCACAGTATAGTCTACCCATTTGATCGTCCATTCGGCCGTCACGGCCGGTTGATTCCTCCCGTTCGCTCGACAGCACGGATGGAACGATCGAAGCGATAAAAATTTCTTTCAAAGGTTCACGCACGGTTCGGTGGCGCAAGGAGAAACAGGTGTCGGTTACACCAACACATCGGTACCTTCGTTCGAGATAACACATTGCAGCAACGTTGCCTACCAGGATCTAGTCTTGTACCGATTTTCTTTCGGTAGAGTAGAAGACCAGTGATTCCCGAGAAATGACAGGAAACAAAAAAACGATCGTCATTTGGACTACAATGTGATCGTGAATCTCGTATGCACGTATCTGTCGTGTATCCGTCCCGATTCACGTGTCAATAAGGTACGTGGATATTCCTAGGTTCGGAGCGACGTCTGCAAATTTTGCAGACCGTGATTAAACAGACCAGACCGAAAAGAACGGCTAAGCTGGCGCCCAGACCGGCGCCCGCCCATCCAGCGGAACCGACCACGCTGGCGAAACTGCCGACGCCGTTTCCGGAACCAGCCGCGTTACCACGAGCACCGATCACGTCCGCCCCGCAGGTCTCGATCGATTCGTCGTTCGGTTCCTCTGGTATCGCGAGGAAACCGGTGCCGTTGTTCGTGTTTCGAAAAACGGACCTGGGTTCCGGTACCGGGCAATTAATCACCCCGTTACAGACTAGCCGCGTGGGAATGCAACCGGCGTCACCGGGACACCGGAAGCCGCAAAGTTCCTCGAGCTTCTGCGTGTTCAGAGCGCCTGAGGCATCGCGTGGCAGATGATACAATTCCGTCCAGGCGATCTTAAAAGCCGCCCTCGCCGGCGCCATCGAACCTGTGAATTGTACGATCACAGCTGGCCATTCCGATTCTTGGCGATTTTGTTCGTTCGGCACCGAGGACGTCTGTGACGGCGACGCCCCTACGATAGATTGTTGCGATTGCAAATACGTCTGGATCGAGTCTAATCCCGAGGAACCGCGATCCCCAGTCGTACGAACGCCATTCGGGGTTATCCGAGCCGCCGAAATGATCGGCATTTCTTGGACTTGACTCACGTTTTCGCCGCACACACCGAGAAACGGTTCCGTGCTGCCCGGCAAGAATATCTCCAGTTTCCCGTCCTCGCAGGACCTCGAGGCGAATTTAATTTTATCGAAATGCAACCAGACGTCCCTGTCCCGATTCACGCGTATCTCCCAGATGCATTTGATGGACCGAGGCGGAGCGACGTATCCGAGCGCCTCGTAATGAGGAAATTCGATTTCTCCGTCGGTGGTGGCCGGCAGAATCGCTGGCCCGCATAAAGGACTATGAGCGAACTCGTACGTCGCCTCGAACAACGGGGCGGACTGCTTGAAGTAACTCGCCGCTGAATGCGCCCCGTCCACCAGTAACTTCAATTCGAGCTTTTCTCCGCGTGAGACCATGCGAACCAACGGTTTCCCTTCGTTGTGCGAACCAGAATTAACCGTCGATCGACAGATGCAATGACCCTTATCCATTCCAATATCTTGTTGCTGTGCATTCTGATAGTACTGCGAACGTTGTTGGGATTGTTGTTGAGTTTGATGGAACTGTTGGTCACCAGAGACCGCGACAGTTGGCTCCCTGATAATCAACCGGTCGACTCGACTGTCCCAACAACGCCCACATTGCGAGTACGGATGCTCCTTAAAGGAGACCGATTCTACGGTAAGAATAACACGCGCGTACAATCGCTTGTCCGTGACGAAGGTGTACGTGCAGGATAGATCGGTCGGTGGATCGCCAGGACGTTTGTAGACGAGACTGTTCAACGGCGATCGAAGTCTACCGGAACGGGATTTCCACGAGGCGAACGTCTCGTCGCATTCGGTGCCAGGCACCGGCTCGCCGAATCGCGTCGCATTGAAGAAATCATAATGCGCCCAATAATACAGCGAGCTGCCCGAGTAGCTACCCGTCTTGCTCTCGAATTTCACGAACAGAGCGTTCGAGGTCGAGACGAAATCGTGCTTCTCCATCGGTTTGCTGAACGTGTCGCAGAAAGTTTTGATGATCCTCGCGTCATCCGGCCAGTCGGCGTCGTACAGGGTCAGGCTTTCGCCGCAATCGCCGTCGTATGGTTGGATCGGCGACTCGATCCGATTCACCCGGAAGCTTGGGAAGTAGAGTCTCGCGATTTCGCCGACACGGCCTTTCAATAGATACGTGCAGCTTGTGTGGGGGGGATACCAATGGGCCACCGAGAGGAATATCCCCTCGTTTCCGGTGTTCAAGGACTCGCTGTTCAGCAGCCAATCGCAGCTACCGTTCCGTACGCCGGCGGTCTCCACGTGGCCGGGCCAATTGCCGACGTTGAAGTGGAATCCGGTGTTTAGCAGCGGCCCGGCCGGCGACGACACGAATTCCACGTAAAGATCCTCGCTGGTGCCGATTATGCTGTACGGGAACTTGCCCATGCCGCAAAACGTGCCGATCACCGGGCTGCTCTCGTCTTTGCCGTCGTACACGCGTATGTAATCGTACGGGCAGTGCTCCGACCCGGAACTAATCGGTCTCATCGGGCAGGTCATTATATTCTCGCATCTCTGCCCGTCGATATTGAACTCTTCGTTCTCGATGTACAGCTTGATGAACGGCAGCCGTGTGTTCAAACGATACTTGCAATGCAGTGCCCGCGGATATATGCCCGGATAAGCCGGGCTCTGTACGTAACACGTTTGGAGCTTGCAATCTTTGAACACCCGTTCGCAGTAACTGCCCGGCACGATCTCGCCACGTCGGTTCGGATACAGTTCCGGGTGTTGGCCATATCGCAAGTACACTTCGAACTGCTGTTCCGCCCGGGAATCGAAGCTGAAGTAAGTTTGATCTGTGAAATTGTCCGCGTGGAAGATCACTCGGACGAAACTCGTCTCGGAGATGAACGTTTGCGGTTGCTCCGATTCGCCGCAGTATACGCCGGGATCTTTGCGATTGCTCACTTCGGTTTTCGTGTTGCCGTCGATGATCTGCGAAAGACAGGACGGTCGTTGAAAAAACATATACTTATTTATAATTGTATATTACAGGGTGTCCCGAAATAGGTGTAATTCCTTGAACGGGATGATTCCTGGGGTGATTTGAAACAACGTTTTCCTTCGCGAAAACGTTCTCCGAGGCTATGTTAACGAGATATTGCCAACGTTTTGGAGTACTATTTATGTTTATTAAGAATAATATTAATTTGCCATAAATTTCAGTAATTCTCGAACCAAATGGTAGGAGTTCTTTCCCCTTCGCCACTTTTTCCCCTAACGGAAGTTTGCATTTCAGTATACAACAGGAAAAACAAGATTATACCTGTAAGTAACCTCCGGAACAGGTGGTAGCATTCTCTAACACGCCGACTTTAAACTTTTTGAAGCGAACGCGCAAAATCCAGTCCCGTGGTGTTCCACGAAACGCGCGAAAACGGTACCAGCAGGACAGGGACTTTCCCCAATTGGTTGCAGTCACGGCCGGGCTCGATACGTCCTCGTATATGTCTACGGTCTTGTTGCAGTGTCCACGATCCGCTGAAAGAACCGCGATCGTTACGTTCACCATCGTTCACTTTTCGTCGTCGAAACGGTGAAAGAAGTTCCCTCGATTACAGAGCCACGCGTTACAACGAACGAAACGATAGACATTACCTCTGCGGACGGCAGCAGGACTGGGGGTGGCCAATACGAAGAAAAGAAAAGCGAAGATACCCCAGCCCGAAGCGCTCGATACCGTCGGTCCACGCATTCCAAGGGATAAGCCAGTTCGCACACCTTATGACCGTCAATCCGATTCTACCTTTTCTCTTCTCAGCATTGTTTCGTGTTTCCTATGAACCACCTGCAAACATAAAACTGGTATATAATGGGCAGAACCATAGACACGAAAAATAATGCGTATTTGAACGATATTCGCGTTCCTTCTTCCTCTTCTTCTACTTTCTGTTCAATTCGCAAAATACAATCCATAGACCGCGTTAAAGAGAATTCTTGGACGAGAATTGATTTACTCGTTATATGGATTAACCAAGCCGGAAGTTGCTCGTTCGCTCCAAAACGGGGCTATGATTGGTTCAATCCGTGTTAACTCTCTCCTCTTGTCGGCGGTTCAGGACCGAACGAATCGCACATGTTTTCCCTTCTTCCCCGACACGCGCGTCATCGCGTCGTTTTCACTCTCTCCCTACATCGAAGATGCTCTCGCGACTACACCGTCCGTGATGGATACCCCGTTCGTACCGATGCTTCCACCGGAAACACGAAAGAATCGAGCGCGTGATAGGAGGAACAACGATCAACGGTTTCAATCTGAAAGAGGAAAACATTGCACATGGTAACCCACGTATCCGGTGGTCTTCGTGCAAACTCGATAAAATAGTTACAGGTAAATTCTAATTTAAGAAAAAGGCCATACCCACTTCCCTCCAGAATGGACGAGAAAACAACGAGGCTTCGATATCGTTACCGTACGTCTTCGATCCGGCGAACCAATGGGGAACTAATCGATAAAAAAAAAAAAATACCCTCCTGACCTACGAAATTTTGTTAACAGGTCACCAATTCACGATGATCGATCAATGTAAAATCGTGATTTCTGCTGTCCATTCGACGATCGTGATCGACGTCCGAAAGCTTACAGTCGAGGAGGAAACGAACGTTTCCAATTCGAAGGTATTCGCAGGTTATCGTGTCAGTCTGGCGAGCAAATACACACCGGATACTGCGCGAGCGCAGACAAGACCGCTTCACCGAGCCACGGATACAGGTGTACGGAATTCTCGAAAAATCATTAACGAATGCTTCTTTCTTCCGAGGATATAGGGTCGCCGACCAATTATCGTGTTTCCAAGCTATTCTTCCCTCTTGTTCCTCTTACTGGTAGACACTTGTCACAGTCTGCTGCATTATTTCCGTGAACGCTCGTTCCAATACGCGTATGTACATACATGTATCACCACCACAAACATCGAAACGGGGCTCGTTCTTGCTTACCCTTTCTTTCTCACTTTAGCGTATCATTGCCTCAGAACATTAAATTTCGGAGCTTCGAGTGGCCCAAGTCTTCAGTTTTTGGAACACCGTTTGTCGACCGATTCCGCGTGAAACACACAATCGAATCTTGTCACGCATGGTTGCTGAACGAAATATATACGATCGGTAGAAATACAGATTGACACGATCTCTCGTATACGGGGGACAGGAAAAACACTTGCGTTTTTTTAAATAAAAGAATGATCGTAATCCTTTAGTTCGTCAATGAGAAACATGATGAAACCGACAAACACATACGTCGAGTTGACTACTACATACCAAATTAGCATATACGTAAAAATCTACGCAGTAACTGGGGAATAGGAAGAAAAATTAGAGAAGCAGAAGAATGTGGAGTGGCACGGAAAGGGAATAGAAGATGGTAACGATAAGAGGAACGTTTGCAAAATGGTCGAAACTATAAACAATGACAGACAAAAAAAATGTATTAAATTGTTACTATACCGGTTAGTATACTGATCTTCCATGAACAAGATGCACGGAAGCTTAGGACGCGGCTAGATAAAAGATTGGCTCTGGCTGGGTGGCTGGCTGGCCGACTAGCTGGCTGGCTGGCTGGCTGGTTGGCTTAACGTCCGATGAGAGATTCGGGTCGAACGTCGCGCAAGCTCGCTACACCCCCTTTCTTCTTCATTTTCTCTCTTGCCCTCTCTCACCTCCTTTTTCTTCTCTCTGTCTTTGTCCCTGTTCGATCTTTTTTCTGTTAATCTCGTTTTTTCTCGCGCATATTTTACCAGCAGTCTTGCTTTTGACTATTCGCTAGCATTTCGTGTTCCCTGCCTCACCCTCTTCGACTATTTCCATTTCACCTGCTCTTCCTCAGTATCACGATCCTGGTCGAATAAAATATCCTTCTTCTTTTCAGTTGTAGATCTCTTTCGGAAATTTTCTTCGATCGCGAATTTAGTCCCCTTGGCAGTTCTCCAGAGTCTTTACGTGGTTTCCTTCTCGATATCGATCAACGACAGCACCTACGATTAGCAACGAATCGAACATCTTGCCCAGGATGTACGTTCGTCGTGTAATTATTGCAAGGAGTAAAATTTGAAAAAGTTTAATCAAAAGATAACAGACATAAAAAATATTTTACCATGGATAAATGATGGAATCCTCTGGGACCAAGGCCGGAATGACGAGCTTCGCTAATCAGGATGTTGTCGATCCAGCGTCAACCCTTTCCATTCGGACGCGGGGACTTTATTCCTTTCTCTCGGATTGATTGTTCCACCAGAGAGACGAAATCAACATGGTACGCACAAATATCGTGTTTACGTGTTCGAGACAGGGAACCGAAGAACAGAAAAAGTGAGATGTAGAAAGAGAAAACGAAAAAAGACAGGAGAATCGATGCGGAGAACGATTCGTAAAAGTTGATCCGATTTTCAAATAGCAGACCTTCTTCCGCTGTGCGCTTCGAGCCTGTGATTACATCGCGAAAGAAATACTATAAACATCTAAAATAAAACAAGAGATTTACGATCGCGTTGTCTTTTGGTAAAAGGTAAACGACGTTTCAGATATCCAGAATCTTCGAAATCTTTCAGTTCTCTCCGAATTGCAAATAAATTGTAAATAATCGCTTCATTATTCGTTCAAACACCCCTAATAGATGCGTGTGCGAAAATTCGGGAATAAGTACGTCCACAAAAACCAGATACAGAACAGTCTGAAGCAACGAACATTCGTTTAAGAGTTTATTTACAAGTGGCAACAAAAATACTATCACCTCTTCCTGTATGATTATAGTACGTTAATAACTTTTATCAGATAAATAGGCACGTCGGAAAGAGATTTCGATCGACGTATTCAGCAAAAAAGTATTGCTTGTTTCCGTTTAAATAGAAATTTTTTTTCACAATTTTACGTAGAACTACAATCTACAGTCCGTGTCTATGGCTCGCGAGCATCTCGGGGAATAGCGACAAATCGATTCGATCGGTTTCGAATCGAAACGATCGAAATAATCAAAAGGCAGAGAACATTTCATCTTTCTCCTGTTCCGTCTACCCTCCTTTCCACCTCCTCCTACTACTCCTGCTATTAACGATGATGGTTGCACGCTCAACAAAAATATTTCAAGGAAAAATCGGATGACAACTATATGTAACCGGCCGAGTCGATTCGTAAAACGTAAGACTACCGCGGGGTCCTACAAGCTTGTTTACGGCGCAAGTTTTACATCTTGCGATCAATTTCTTAAACAAAGTTCGCTTAGATGTGGATAACAGCGCATCAAAGACATAACGATTTCCTTTTTTTTTTTTTCGCGGCACCGAGGGCAAACGACGCGAGCTGTCTCTCGACAAACAACACTCTGTTCCCTCCTCTTGAGATTCGCCAAACATTTTTTTAAATACATTACGATATCATTTCAACCGAAATACTATCGTGTCTTTTATAGATAATTAGTCTTACGAGAATTACTTGCACACTCGCCGCGAATTAACGAAAGCTCCGCGCCGTTTCCTCGTACACAAATCATGGTTCGCAAATATGAAGGAAAGCGTTCGATGAAACCCGTATATATGTACGTAAATGAGATACGTATATACACGGATGTCTCTCAGTGTCCCTAAAATAATTGATACAATCTGAAGAGCGACTATTCCTCGAGAGAAATGAAAATCAAAATGTCAAAATCAAGAAACGCAACGATCGTGTGCTCGACAAGTTACGAGATGAAAATATCTTCATAAATGTTGCATGCCCCCGATTCGCCATTAATGTTAATGGCTCGTCAGTTATATAAATATCATACCACGCTTAACCGATCATTTTTACACGAATTAACGTAAAGCTTCGGGTATGAAAATCGATTACACTCGCACGTATTTCCTTCGTATTTTCAATATCGATTATTTCCAAATGAAATTTTTCTACAAGGTAAACAATGTCTCTACGCATATTACGTGGCTTCCAACATGGAATCACCTTCGTACAGATTGTTTCAAATATATCGGGACACGTTGCGCTTCTCCTTGTAGTCATCGGCGGTGGCAGCGGCGGCGACGACGACGATACTATAAAAGTTGCGTAAAACTGAACACCAAAAACAAGTTCGAAAACGAAGAGGGAACACGACCTTGTCTTCTCATCTTTTTTTTCTTTTTTTTTTTTGTTTGTTTCCAAATGTTCCACTTGTTGCGTTAAACGATAAATTGGATCGAGTATTTATTTATACGCAGACTAAAGTAATCATTATGTATAAAATGAATGAAAGTACAACATCGAGTGTACGCGTTCGTACGCGCGCGTACAAAGATGAGGATGTACGTAGTTTTAGATGTGGCATGGATATGGGCATGGATCCGAAAGTTTGGGTACAAAGGCGTACGCGCGTTTTGCGGACGCACAGATGAGCAGGTATGAGGTACACGCGCGTGCAGATATATTCAACGATGAGCGAATTAGCGCGATGTAACAAGTGTCCTACGTAACGGATTCAATGGTCGTCCATTTCATGAACGCGTTGACGTTTCGATTGTGGTTGCTGGTGCTCTAACGGTTCAGGACTTTCGACGATAGCGAGCGGTGCCGGTGAACCTGGAGAGCTATCCGATTCCTCGTGTGAACGTTTCGCGACTCCGACGCCTGCGTCGGGACCAATAAAGCTTCCGCTGAATATAAAACAACGAATTGTAGCGTTGACAAAACAAGAGTGAAAAAAAGTTGAACGAACTGAAAAATGCGTACCTGTAGTTATATGTAGTTTGTACAATAACAGGAGCCGGACTATACTGCCCAGCCGGGGAAAGAGAATGTTCTTCCGTAGTGTTTCCAGATACGACGTATTTATCTGAAAATTAATCAGTCTTTATCTCAATATTCTTATGGTAAATATTTACGGACGAAGATGATACTGAGAAAGAAGAAGGAAAAAGAGAAGGTAACTAGCGAAAACACACACAACAAAAATAGATACCTTCTCTGGTCGCATCATTAGTGACGCCGTTTGTGACAACAGTAATTTGCTGCATTAGCCGACCTTTATGAGATGTCTGGTTTGAGGGCGCGTACGGATGACCCGGTGATCCCGGTGCGGACTGACTAGTCAGTTGACCAGCTGGAGAAGGTACGGAACTATCCGGATATGATTCTGGTCCTGGAGAAGCTTCCCTGCTCAGGCATTCCGGCGTCATCAATCCACTGATTCCAACGTGAGACGGAGAAGCAGGGGCACTCCTAGATATATCCAACAGCAACACAATCGCATCAACATTTTATCGATAATTGTTAATGTTAAATGTTCGACACGGATACATGGAAAATCGTTAGGTACTAAACCATGAATCGTGTACCTGGATGAGAGACCAAAGGGAGCTCGAAAACATGGAACACCGCGCTGTCTTCTTCTCCTGAAAGCTTGTTCTATGAGTTTAGCTTCTGACTGAGGATCTATTCTCCAAAAAGATCCTTTTCCTGGCTCTTCCTGGCTTCTCGGCACTTTGATAAAATAACGATTTAACGAAAGATTATGCCTTATGGAATTTTGCCAGCCCTTGTCGGCGGTTCTATAATACGGATAGTTCTTCGTGATGTACGAGTAAATGCCGGATAACGTAAGCTGTTTGTCAGTCGCAGACGCTATTGCTTGTACAATCAGTTGCGCGTACGAGTATGGTGGCTTAGAGTCATCCTTCGGTGGACTACAATGCGCCGCTGTACCGTTTGGCCCAGAACTGCTGCCACCGCTTCTATAACGAGACTCGACGCCTGGCTCTGGACTTATCTGTCTGCTGGAGCTTTGTCCCCCGTCATGCCTTTCCAAACCAGAATTCTGTGGGTCATTAGCGACAGCGGCTGCATACACGGCTACCATCTGAAGATCCGCCGATATGTTTCTCCTTCCCTGACCAGCCCTTGGACTAGCAGGACAAGAATTAGCGGCACTGATAGTACCAGTTGGTGATGGAAATGGACTACTGTATCCTGCATCCGGTATATTGATACGCAGAGGTGGTAACGGAGCCCTTTGTTTTGGGGGAGATGGTACACGTACGCTACTTTGCTCTTGCTCATCCACTAGAGATTGAAATACCAGCCTGATATTTGTGCTTGGGAATCTGAATGTGCACCTGTAACAGTAAAGAGTGTTCACAAGATGGTACTTTTCCTGGAGGAACATTACAAACAATGCGTATAGACTACCTAAGAGACCTTTTTCTATGAAAGATCAAAGTAGCTATACATACATACATATATATATATATACATACATATATATATATATACTATACACACACCACACATCACGCGCAAGCTATACATATATACTACATATTATATATTTATATATATGTACATATATAATATATGTATGTACACAAGTACATATGTATATACAATGAACGTGGGTCAAGTATTTACAGTCGGAAACACAGAGGCCCTTCGATGTAACGACAAAGTACGTACAAGAGGCATGCGAAAAACGTGTAAGAAAGGTTAAGTCGGCTCGATAAAGGCTCGAAATATATCTTACGACTTTGGTAATTGAAAGGCAGGCGCGCCCTTTCGTTGAAAAACTCCATCGACGAAAACACCATTTTTACCGTTGCAGATCATAAAGAAAAACGGATGATCATAGAAGATTTCGAGGTGTCGTCGCGAGATAAAGCTGGAGTGGCCCATGTTGACGTCGACCTCACCCTTGCTGCTGTTACGCCCGATAGTGATACGTCGTTGTCTAACCATGTACTCGAACTCGCGACCCTCGAGCCGTGCAATCGGTGCACCTTTTGCCTCCGGGTTCCACTGCATCTTCGTCGGACTGGCCGGTGCCGACTTCAGTGCCAGAAGGGCCCACGCGTCGCTCTCCTGAGTACGGGAGTACGTAGACATAGCACCAAGTGAGCGAACCCTCCTTCGGAATAGAATGAGAGAGGGAAAAAGGAGAGGTAGACAGACAGATATAGATAGATAGATTGATAGATATGTAGATAGATAACTGAGCAGATAACTAGATACATAGACGCGGATAGAAAACGAACGAATACCGCCGAACGAACGAAACGAAGTTGAAATCGCGGAGATCAAAGCTGGTTCGGAAATGCGTGAAACAAAAAGAAACCCGAGGAGTAGTAATTATAGGAACTGAGCACAGAGCTTCACACCACAGTAAATACCAACGATTCTGACGAAACAGAAAATCTATTAAATAGCTTGTTAAACTAAAGAATTATCACACGATTCACCAACCGGCCAACCGATCGACCGATCGAGCAATCGATCGACTGGTCGTTCGATCGTTCGATCCCGCTGTATATACATATATTTTCTTTTAATGGATATGTATTTAAATCTCTGTATTTACGCATCATTTATTATATTATACAAAGCTCGAAGAATCGTGAACATATAACGACCTATTTCCGTAACTTAAAACAGTTCTTTATTTAACGTAAACGTTGTAATACTTATGTGCATGTGTTATTTTCTGCATTACGGCCAATTTCACTCGGTTTTCTTATATTTCCCATTCGAATTAGACGAATCAAACGTGTCGAGTTCGATTGCAAGCAATCTCAATAGAGAAATAAATATATTTTATTGTGCTTTTTATTTAGAACTTGATTCAGAACACAGGAGTCCCCATGCGGCATACAAACACGTACGACGTACGCTATAGTTGAAATATACACGCCAGCCAAAATAACATCCCTCACCTATGCTGTGATTACCAATGGCATATACTTGGATTTTGACCATCGGTTGACGACATGTAACGGAAGATCCACGAAGATCACGCAAATTTGGGATTAAATAATTTTAACAATGATGTTAGATTATGTATCAGTTTTCCTTGAATCGATATTGCGCGCTACGAATTAGTAAGTGCGATGTTTTCAATTAATATTTAATTTCCTATATGTAATGATAAATGAGGTTAACAAAACTTATGCCGCCATCTACGGCCCAATTCCCAAGCCACTAACCGATCAATACCACAATTTCGTTACGAGATGCCGCCACAATTTTGTTTTACATCGAAATGAACACCTGGGGATCATAGCGGTGTCATCTTACAACGGAAAGATGGTACTAATTAATTAATATCTTGTAAATTCTACCGTAGATAGCGTTCAAATCCTTTCTGAGAGATAAGTATAATGACGTTATCTCGTGGGAAAATATAGTATTAATCGGCTAATAGCTTGAGCGGTGTTCCGTAGATGGTGCCACATGTAAAGTTTTTTCATAAGGCCACATTATATTTAAAAAATTAAATATTAAATAAAAACGATAGAATTGACTATTGTTAATGCAGATAGTCAATTGGATAGGACTTGGCAAGTAATCTAACAACATTGGAAAAAATATTATCGAAAATAATAGTAATAAATGTGTGGTTCTTCTCTGCCTTTATTTATACGTGTATGAATTTGATCTTGACTATACTACGTGCTCTGAATTCAACCGTTGGCAATCATTGGCAATGTTGCTTTGTGGTTAGTGCATGACAGTCGTTTTTTGGTGACATTCGTTGATGGGCAACGAGTGATACGAATTGATGAGTTAATTATCAAGTCAACGGTATTACCGCATTCTTCTTATCAAATCTTAAAAACAAAAAGAGGAATAGAAATTAATAGATGCTAATAACCTTACGAGCACCGCAAGGTTTATAACAAGTACAAAGACAAACGTGAGAGTCTGTAATCGTTGCAGATACATTCCAGGCAACTAATTCATTTACTCCTATTTTGCAATTAGTCTGTGCCTTTAATTATAAGTTTACATTAACTTTTTTTCTATAGAATTCAATGCTAGGGAACACGATGGATTCCGGTAAACTCGTAAAGATGGAAGTGGATTATAGCAGCAACTGCGACGTTAAGATCCCAGAATGCAAAAAATTGGCTCAGGAGGGAAAGTTGCATGACGCTTTAGACCAGTTGCTAGCTTTAGAAAAATTGACACGAACAGTTAAGCATTTATTCTTTTGAATTTGCAAAATGTTTCGAAGCGTTTTATTCTTTCGATTTTGTGAAAATAACTTGTGCTTTCAGGGTGCTGATATGCTTTCCACGTCACGAATATTAGTAGCAATTGTTGAAATTTGCTTGGAAGCACGAAACTGGACAGCATTGAATGAACATATTGTTTTGTTGTCGAAAAGGCGGTCTCAGTTAAAACAAGCTGTTACAAAAATGGTTCAAGAATGTTGTACTTATGTGGATAAAATGCCAGATAAGGAGGCTAGAATTAAATTGATAGAAACTTTGCGTACAGTGACAGAAGGAAAGGTACAGACACTGTGCATAGTTTAAATTTAACATGTAAATATATGGAATTATTAATATAAATCATATCTTCCAAGATCTATGTGGAAGTCGAGAGAGCAAGGCTCACTCACCAATTGGCAAAAATCAAGGAAGAGGATGGGGATACATCGGGTGCTGCTGCCGTTATGCTTGAATTACAGGTACGTAAGTTACGAGAAATTATAACGACAATAAGACAATTTAATTGAATCTTATCTCGATTTAACAACCTACAGGTCGAAACATACGGCAGTATGTCGCGTTTGGAAAAAGCCTCCCTTATCTTGGAGCAAATGAGACTGTGCTTAGCAAAAGGGGACTTTATGCGCACTCAAATAATAGCTAAAAAGATCAATATCAAATTTTTCAAGGACGAGGACGAGGACATAGATGCACAGGCTCTTAGATTAAAATATTACGAGTGAGTCCTGACGCATGTCTCTTAGCTTCAGGAAACTAAAACATGAATATCATTACTAAAAGATTTCTTCTCTGGTATTTCAGTCTTATGATGGAATTAGCTCGTCATGAAGGTTGGCATTTAGAATTGTGCAGACATAATCGAGCTGTATTGGAGACACCAACCATTCGAGATGATCCAGAGAAAAGACATACCGCTCTTTCACGAGCCGTTTTGTACCTTGTACTCGCCCCGCATGAACCAGAACAGGCGGACTTGACTCACAGACTACTCGCGGATAAACTTTTGGACGAGATACCTACATACAAGTAGAATCCGTTTACCTTTAATTAATTCAATGCATTAATCATTTTCTTCTTTTGCATGATCAGATCCCTTTCAATGATTTTCTATTTTATTTCAGAGAGTTGTTACGTCTCTTCGTGAACCCAGAATTAATAAAATGGTCCGGACTTTGCGAAATCTATGAAAGGGATCTTAGGGAAACCGAAGTTTTTAGCTCTGCAACACAAGAAGGTCGTAAACGATGGGCCGATCTCCGAAACCGAGTTGTAGAACATGTAAGTGTACCAGTAAAAGCCCAAGATTTCGCACCTACATATATATACCGTTAAATTTTAATCGCCCTATTTTCATCGTTCTGTTTTCATCGTATTTGCAGAATATTAGGATCATGGCAAAGTATTATACAAAAATCACGTTGACACGTATGGCCGAATTATTAGATTTACCAGCTAAAGAAACTGAAGCGTGTCTCTGCAATTTAGTCGAAACCGGTGTAATAAATGCCCGTACAGATCGACTGGCCGGCGTCGTTCGATTCACTGGACCTCAAGAACCAGCTGCTTTACTAGACGCTTGGGCTGCTTCGTTATCGAAATTAATGAGCCTTGTTAATCATACAACCCATCTTATTCATCAAGAAGAAATGTTGGCTGTTGCTCAATCCTAACAGGTATACTTTGTCTTTTTTCTTCCTCTTCTTTCATCCCTGTATCCTTGCCACCACCGTCCCCGTGTCATATTTTCAGTCGATTTTTCTGTGTGCAATTTGTATGATCTAAAAAATCATTTCTACGAAAGGAATACTTATTAAAAATACGAAATATTATTTATATACATTTTGTATTCGCTGTACAATGAAACCGTTTAAAAGGCATTTCTTGTCTTGTGATTAACGCATGTACCAGATTGCAGCAATAAACTGGTTGTACGAAACGTACAGTGCTTTTTAATGGTTTCAGTAACACGCGACATGGAAACAATAAAAACAAGGTTTACGCCTGGCGCTGAGAACAATTTCGATACGCAAAACTGTCACAACCCGTGAAACCCTTTTAGAGTCAAAAACTTTTTTGTTTAATGTTACATGATTAGCGATACAGCCCCGATTATCGTACTTCTCGTTACGATGGTCATAACGCACTCGATCGACCCATGCGATTATTAACAAATGGTATTGTCTCAACGAATTACGAATTCATATATCTTTTTTTCATTTAAAAAATTGTCTTGATCGTCGTCTTTAAATTATCCAAACTCCTTATTTCCTATATGATACTAATACCATAATAATCTTGAGCCAAGACAATGTTACTTTAGTTGTACGTTACTCTTTACGGCATTGGTAGTTTTAGTTAGTGCGATTACAGCATTTGATTTTATCTATATTCGTTCGATTTATCTTCCGAGTTCCTGTGTCTTTTGGTAATGTTTTTGTATTAAAGACATTTAAAATGTCGAGAAGAAATAAGTAACCACAGATATGCCTAAAAAATAAAAAAGAGAAAGAAAGGCACGGTAGTTTCACCACATTGTCAACTTCTCATACAAAGTTCGAATGGATCACGTTCCTCGAGATGATTCTTCATCCTTTGTCCTCGCTAACGAATACAATGTGCGATAGAGAAGACATTATTTACACGCCAGATTTGCAGTCTGTTCAGAGGAGTGTGAAAGGTCGTTCGGCATAGCAAGAAATCGAGATGTTGGTTTCAAGGTTTTTGCCTGACAGTTTCGGCTACAGCAACATTTCCATCAGCGTTTATTCCACGACTCGATTTCGCATCTGAAGCAGAAATGAAAATAAAATTTTCCCACGTTTGATTAATTCTGTTTAAAATTACTAAAGAAAAGATTGCATTAGAACGGAGAACGTTTACCGTTCCCTAGAGTCCTGTGTAAAAGAGCAACCGCTTCCGCGTAGGATGGTGGCGGTAATTCGTTTGGAGTTTCTTGCACGATCACCTCGTACGAAGGAGGACTAGACGCCGCCGCACCAATTGGCCCCATAGCACGCGCACCACCGGTCAATTCCTGTAAATGCTGTTCAACGATCAAACCTAGCGTACTTGTATTTACTTACAGCCTTGCATTTGGAAACAAGTTTATTCTTTCTTTTTGGAATTGATTCAACGTTTAAAAAGTCTTACAAAACACGTTATCCATTAATTAGATATAGACGCATGAAATAACTTTCCATGTTCAAGTAATTGCCGCGCTGCCGCTTAAAATGAACAACGTGCGACCGTTGATTCGAACTTTACACCCTTAGACAGTTGCCGAAGAGTATAACGTCGCGAATAAAATCGAAGACGATCGTCGTTGTCGTCGTCATTGTCGTCATAGACGATAATCAAAATTAAAAGTATCGAAACAGAAGTAATCTGCGAAATAACTGCTTACCCTAAACAACTGTCGCTGATGAAATATCATCTCTATAACAGACTTTCTTCGAAGATAAAGCATACACTTGACAGCCACCATAAGTCCAGAACAGATGAATATCGGACCGATAAGCCACATGTGACCGAGGTACAAGACTATAAATCCGTTCGCGACGTCACCCAAAGCAAAAATAGTGATAGCTGTACCAATGGTGAATAGAACAACGCTCAGGGCTAGATAGCTATAGCTAGTGCAGTCACATTTGCCAAAAGTGTTCGCCGGTTCTTCATACCGTTGCTCGATGCGATGCAGTCTGCTCGATAGAAACGAGCTTTCGAAAAGTGTAGCCATATTCCTTCGACAGTAACTGTACGCCAGACCGAAATCTGATCGGTTGGAACGAACCAGAATGGACTAACCTACCTCTCCTACGCTTCAGTTCCTTGTTTACTATGCGCTCGTATTGCTTTCTCTTTCTTTCCTAATTTTCTTTATGGCACGTTGTCTGAACGGCTATCAACTTTTCATTGCAACCGATGAACGAACCTTGTAACAGATGCGAATTTAACCACATCGAACTGTATTATTTTCACTATTTAAGACGATAGTAGAAATTACACGCTTTAAGCGACGGTCAGTTTTTCATTAAAACAATAATCCGTTGAAAAACTGTTAATTCTTTCGCGATCGATGGAATTGTCAATTCATTTCGGTTTTCACGTTTAAACCGCAACTCCGCGTTAAGTAGATTACCAAGGTAGAAACTCGTTTGTGTTCCAAAGTCGTAAATATGCAGAGACTTTTATTTGGACAGAAACGAACGTTGTTCGGTGAAGTTAAAATACAAATAAACGGTAATTCAATCCATGGCACGAGAACGAAAACCACGGCGAAAAAACGGCACAAGTATTCGGATACTGTTTTACTTCCACGAACTCAATTCCCAGCGCAGATTAATGGAAAGAAACGGATAGAGAAAGACAAGTATTTAACCACGGCAAGTAATCTCCAAGTGTTATACGATTTTATTGTAATCTCGCTGTTCTAGTTTTTAATAGTTTCACATCGTGTTATTTCTTATAGAAAGCTGGCTTTTCCGAATTGTATGAATGGCAAAGAACACATCTGTCAGGACCAGAGTTTATCTTACACGATGGTCCTCCATACGCGAATGGAGTTCCACATATGGGACATGCTATTAATAAGGTACTGGCCCATTTATAATATCTGTAACATCTTTATCTTGTCTCTCTCTTCGTCATCTTACAGATTCTTAAAGACATTACGTTGAGGAGTAATGTTGTTCAGGGAAATCGAGTTCACTATATACCTGGCTGGGACTGTCATGGGCTGCCAATCGAAATGAAAGCTATTCAAGACGTCAACATGAATGATCCTCTAATGATTAGACAACAAGGTATGGTTTGTAAACCGTAAGATTCTTCTTCTCTGAAATATGCATTGTTAATTGATGTTAAGTTAATACACTACCTGGCTGTCGACTAAAATTAGTTGTATAAAAATAGATGTTTCACTTCAGTTTCATATCTTTTATTTTTAACGTAGCTCAAGAATACGCGAAGAAGGCTATTGCTCGACAGAAGCAAGCTTTTCAGTCGTGGGGTGTTATGGCCAATTGGAACGAATCCGGATGCTACTTTACAAATGAATCTTCGTACATAAAAAACCAGCTTTGTCAGTTCATAAAGTTATACGAGAAGGGAATTATATTTCAGAATTTCATGCCAGTCTACTGGTCACCTTCTTCTAGGTAATCCAAAATTCCATTATCTGGCTCATCAAAGGCAATAAAATTCTTTCCATGATTTTATATTCCAGAACAGCATTGGCAGAATCTGAATTGGATTATAATGAGCAGCATCAAAGTAAAAGCGCCATCGTTCGTTTACGTATTGACAAGTTTCCCGAAAAACTGAATTCGTTAAAGAATCGTATAGCATACGCACTTACATGGACTACAACTCCTTGGACATTAGTGGCAAATCAGGCTGTCTGTTTTGCAATGGATGCCATGTATTGCCTTGCCGAAGATAGCGAAGGAAACTTGAACATTGTCGGGGAAGAACTATTGCAAAATGTCGAGGCGAAAATTGGGCCTCTGAAGCCTATAATACGCGTGAAAGGTAAGTTCAATAGCTTATCAATGATTCTGAATTATTGAGTTGGAATTCGAAAGTATGTATGCGACTAATACTGATGTTACTAAAGGTAAAGAATTGGAAGGAACCACATACTTTCATCCTTTCACGGAAAAGAGATTACCTTTTCTACCTGCACGACATGTCACAATGAACCTAGGAACCGGCCTGGTTCATACTGCTCCCGCACATGGTCGAGAAGACTTCTTGGTCGCGTTAGAAAATAACATGTCTGTTGTAAGTGATTCATTAATCGGTATGAATATTTTACTTGTCGCTAAAGAATCGTGAACATTTACACAGGTATCCTTCGTAGACGTCGAAGGTAGATACATTGAAGCTGCTGGTCCAGAATTTCATGGTTTGAAAGTGTTGACCGAAGGAACAGATAAAGTCTTGCACCATATGGCAAAAGATGTCTTGCATGTCGAAATGTTTACACACAGTTATCCATACGATTGGCGAACGAAACAGCCAGTACTTATCCGCGCTAGCAATCAGTGGTTCATCAACATAAATTCTGTGAGGGATAATGTTATTGTAAGTAGTATCATTTCGTCTTTCCGACAACTTACCGTTCGGATAATTATTCTGAAATGAAACAATGGAAATGTGTACGTTATGTTTGCACAAGGACAGCATTGCGGACATAAAGATATATCCTGAATGTAATCGTAATTCTTTTACAAATGCTTTACTCGCTGGGATAAAAGATCGACCATACTGGTGTATCTCGCGACAACGTTCTTGGGGCGTACCCATACCTGTTCTTTTCAATAAAGTAACAGGTAAATCACTTACGAGCAGGTATTGTTTTTATCATATCTCCACTTGTGTCGTACGTACTCGAGCTTTACAGTCTTTTGGTTTCAACCATTACATTTCATGTTCTATCTTTTCAGGGCATTGATCGAACGTTTGTGTCATGCTATCGACGAATACGGTCCCGACTGTTGGTGGAAGTATTCAAAGGATGAGCTAATAGGATTGAATGTGATTCAAGAGATGAATGTTCCAATAGATGACGTGGAAAAAGGAAAGGTAAACTCATCTGGAAACTAGTACCGTTCCCAGATTCCCTAAACTTCAACCCAGCGGTATTAATTTTTTTTTTTATTTTGAGATTATGAGTTTGAACGTTTTTTAGGATATTATGGATATTTGGTTCGACAGTGGTATATCATGGTCAGCTGTCTTACCGGAAGGTAAAGCAAATCTTTGTTTAGAAGGATACGACCAATTCAATGGTTGGTTTCAGTCGTCGTTGATAACTTCCATCGCTTTACAAAATTGTCCACCGTATCGGTGAGTTATACATACGCAAGTTCAAAACGATACATAGAAATCGTGCGTACCCCATTTGCTTTAATTATTTTTCTTTTCTAGTGGGTTATTCGTGCACGGATTCGCAGTCGACGAAAACGGCTTGAAGATGTCGAAATCAGTGGGAAATGTGATCGATCCCGAAGAAATTCTGTTAGGTGGATCCAATTTAGAAAAAAGTCCGGTATATGGAGTCGATGTTCTAAGGTATACAATACAACTACATAATATAAATTTAAACGCTTCAAATTTTCTCTGGATTTCATTTATTTCATGAAGATGGTGGGTGGCTAGTCACGGAACTCAGCATATGAAAATACCTGTCTCGAAGGTATTGCTCGACGGATGCAAGCAGTCTATCCACAAATTGCGTTTGATTCTACGTTTCCTTTTGGGTTGTTTATATCCTCATCATCAAGGCGTTCACTGTGAACCTCACTATCGAATCATCGACAAGTATATGCTGTACGCATTGTATCATTACAACGAGCAGGTATCGAATCTTTTCGATTTGTTTATGTCGCACGGCTCTCGTGAACTTTTGCTTCAGTATTCGTTTAACATTATAATGATTTTGTCCATGTTCAGATGCTGGAACATTACAACAATTACGAGTACCATCATGCAAGTAAAACAATTATGAACTTTGTGGCAAACGATGTGTCTGCTTTGTATTGTTTCCTAATAAAAGATAGAGTTTACTGCGACGAAGCAACATCGCCGTCGCGTATCGCGGCTCTCAGTGTTCTAAGGGAAACGCTGACCGTTCTTTTGAGAACCATAGCTCCGATTGTTCCGCATTTAGCGGAAGAAGTATGGTCATACCACCCTGAAAATCACGGTAACTGAATAATTTATCAGAAAGGTATGCAAAGAAAATCATTAAAGACTGCCACATTAATTGTTTGCTTTTTTTTTTCTTTGTAAATGCAGCGTCGATACCATTCCATCATACCTCGTACAGGGTACCAGAATCTTGGAACGATCCAAAAATCGTAGAGCGCTTGAACGCGGCGTTTTGCATACGAAACAAACTTCTAAATACTGTCAGTACGAATACATGGGAGTTATCCGGCACCATAGAAGCTACAACGGCAGATTTTGTCTGGCTTTCGGTAAGTATCCAGTGAAGTAACAATCGCTAGTATCGAGTAAATACTAGTTTTCTCATATTTTATTTTATTCAGTTATTGCACGATGAGAAACAACGATCGACGTCTGAATTATGCGAAATTTTGCAACTATCCTCGATAAAATTGATCGAAAATCCCGATGTTACCGAAACGCAAATTCAAGTAGAAAGTAATCAAAAAGTGTTGTGCGATCGATGTAGGAGGTATCCCGAAGTCGGGGAAGATGGTTTGTGTTTGCGTTGTGCTGGAATAGTTGCTAAAGACAAATCGGCGTCTGCTGTTATGTAGCTGATATTACAAGACTGATCGATACCTTTAACGAGAGATTCGCTACCCTACATGTTATGCAGTGGTCTGTACAAAAAAAATGATACGTTATAATGTAATCAATATTATAGGATCATGTTCAATTTTTTATTAATCTTTAAATTACGATGAAAGGTAATTTGCAACATAAACCATAAGCAAGACAACGTGGGTGATCAAAGATGGTATAATTTATTATAACTCTGAAGGTCCTGTCGAAGAACCTCGATAGGTCTTCACAGTTAAATCATACATGTGGTTTATGTTAAGAGCATTTAAAAAATGCATCAAGTGCGGTTGATAGCCGCTAGTAGCCAATTTAAACGCAACGTGCGCCATGTACGCGCGTAATTCGCAGAATGCTTGATACATTTGTTCCAGCCTTTTAAAATTCGGGTGCACGTATCCTGTCGATTTCATGGTCCAAGAATGAGATCGTAATCTGTTGTGGAATTTCAAGATAACTTTAAATATGTTATTCAAACAGACACGCACTTTTTCGCCACGAGCGTTCAGCATACATCTGCGCAATGGAACGGACAAGTAAGGAAAACTAATTATATTTTTCATTATGATTTGCTTTCATGATAATTCGTACCTCGAGAGTATTCGTTTTATGTAATTCACATGCGACAAATAAATCTGATCCACGGTCAACGAATGTTCCAAATCTTTCTCGAATTCAGTCCAGCTGGCGTATAGAACGCTGCATGTTAAATAATTATGCAAAGCATTCATGAATTGCGTCATCGAATGCCTGTATAACTGCAACTGTAAACAGATTGAATATTAACAGCTGCACGTATAAACGGCACATTATCGATAATTGTACGCTCACCTTATGATACTGTTGCGATGTAAGTGCTTTGCGTTCTCGCTTCATGATACTGAAATCTTCTTGCAACACCCACGATACTCGACCACTTGTTATCAGAAATTTAAATACTTTCCCATACTGTTGCATAACCGCATCGTCGAGTATAATATTCAACGGCCAGATTATCTTGTAATTTAGTGACAGACAGTCTAACGCAGCTGGATCGGACATCTATGAAACAATCATGCTAAGAGTGCGATAGCTTTGGAAACTGTAGAATAGAATCAGAAGAGAAGTAGCATAGTATAAAAGAAAATTGATCATTTACGTGCAACTGCGTCGGTGGGTTTGTAGCCGAGAGACCGAGAAGTTCCGAGTTGACGTAAACGTTGTTGAATGAATTGACGAGGGCTCGTTCCAAGAGGTTCGTTAACGTGGCGGAATTAAATAATTCAACGGGTATAGAGATTTCGTATAAACGGGTATAAAGCGCATCCGTCAAGCTCTTTGAAAATTCTCCGTTCAACAAAAAGAAGTAACTACGTAAACTATGCAAATGCAATAATAAATTGTTTTCTTTTAAAAAGTATTTAATAACTGCATTGTTAACGAGTCGACTCTGTACTTCCAGAGGAACACGAATCGACTTCTCCAGGTAAGCTTGAAGGGAAGTGTGATCGATTAACTCGACGTCGGAAACGGTCAAGTTACTGGCTGTTGCCGGTAACACGATAGGTGCTGGTTCGTCCTGTTGTAATGCAAATATATCGGAAAACGTTGCATCTTGTTTTATGGCTGCAGGTGATTTCGTAAATGTACGAGACGAAGTGGACAGCATCTCGATACTAGAGATCTCAATGGGTGAACGATCCTCCGAATTGTGCGTTTGTGAAACGGGACTCTGCACCGATGAAGGAAAATTGTCCGTCGTACACGACATGGGTGTTTCTAGATCATTTCTCTCGTTCGGATTTCCAGTATCCTCGGCACTGTCAGCGACACTGCATGTCATATCGCTGGCGTCGAATGTAATTTTGATTTTTTCCACGTTAAGCTCGTTATTATTTGGTGTCATGTTACCTTCCAGGGACCATACGTTTTTGCGAACACCCGATTCTATCGTTGAGTTATCGATTTTCACAACATTTAAAACAGTGGGCCTCTCGATCGTCGCTGTACGAACCGCACAGTGGTCGGGCTTACTGTTCAGAATGTTGTCAAGTTTCTTATTTGTAGAAGGTACTGTCGCGTATAACCGATCGGCGTCCGTAGCAATGATCACTCTCGTTGGGGTCACGCTTCTCGGTAGCTTCGACATCGTTTCCCCCTTTGAGTCTTTTACTCGTTGATTATTCAATGGATCGACAACGCAAAAATTGCTGTCCTCGTTATTATTGTTCAATGCCGTGTCCGTGTAATCTGTAAGTCGACTTCGTCTCAAATCTTCTTGGCCGGCTTGAAAAATCGTAGCTGTCGTTGATGCAAATGCATTTCCGACAAACGTTTGATAGGACGCTCGCGCATAATTTTTATTTTCATCTTCAAACGAGATCGGTGTCGAGGGACTTGATCCGAGGACAGGACGGACTTGTTCTATAACTTTCAACTGATCCTGCGAATTTCGGTTCATCGAAGCTAATACGTCGATCCTCTTCTCAAAGAAAGCCATTCTTTTGGCACGCCATTTAGAACGCATGCAACGATTATCAATCTCGATTGCTAGATTCTCATAGTAATTTAGAATGTTTGTTCTGTAACAAATAGAATACTCATTTTCAACCAAGATCGTTCAGGACAAAAAGATAAACTTCGTTAAATTAATTTACGGTACCGTTCGACGTGACGTGAATTTTCTTGCAACGTATCAACATGTTTATTATAATTACTTTGCAAAAATTCGTTTTCTCTTTTCTTCTTCTTCTGCATTTCGATAATCGAATATTGTTCTTTCAAACTTGTAAAAAAGTCACGCTTCGTTTGAGCGATTTTTTTCAACGCGTCCTCCCGTTCTCCTAAAATGATTTCATTCGAAAAATAAATAGGAAAACTAACGATAACCATACTATCGTTGAGGTTTTAACGAGGGACACACTTACGTCGAATTCTCAATAGTGTATCGTGTTGTGCCCGAATAACAAACTCGGCCATTTCCTTTTCCAACTGTTTCTGCTGGAGAATAGCCGTGGACAAAGAAAGTGTCGGGCCAAGAGCTGCTTTACCTTTCTGTTCGTATTTTCGGTACCTTGATGATTGTTCGCAGAGTGTGGTCACACTCAAACAAACTTTCAATTCCGGTTGTTCGGTCATGCATACACGACATACAGGATTCTAAAGCCTCGTTTCAGGATCAGTATAACGTAATCGATACTATATACAACTGTCCGACATTTTCATATTATTACGTATCTAATACAAATACCTTTGTGTCGCAGATTCTTAGAAGTCTCACTGTTTTCCCACACTGCAGTATTGATTCCGCTAAACTGCTTAGAAAACCGGGAATTGCTTCGTTACGAACGCTAAAACTTTTTGTCCAAAATTTATGATCCCTATTACGTAGGTACTGTGATCGGGTTTTAATCATAAATTCACCATAAATATCATCGCATACACCTTCAAACATCCATTTTTGCAAGAATCTATAAATGATTTTAAATTGCAGAACGTGTATATTCTCGAACTACATAGTAGCCAGAACACTATGTACTCTTCCTTCAAACAGTACGTACCGAAAGTAAACATCGCAGCATGATTTCAGTAAAAAATAGAATACCAAAGCGACTTTAGTATCTGTCACTTGAATCGCCTCGTTATAAATTCTAGTTAGAATACTGCTCCCTTCCGGAAGCGTACATTCATTTTCTTTGTAAGGTTTGCAGAGTTTAGCAACTTTCGTGATTAACCTGGCCACTGGACGCACTCTCTGGAACGTCTTCAACAACCGCTCTGACGTATTTTCGTGATTGAAAATTCTAACGAGTGTCGCTCGATAATAAAGCAATAATTCCTTGATACTTGTGCACACAGCCTATAAAATGACAAAGTGAATTATTGAAATATTGCGACCATTACTTTCTTTACGTCACACTCCTCTCGAACCTTAAATATAAGACCCTCCTGTAATAATTTGCCGGTTTGTATTTGCGGCATAATAAAATCCGATAAGAATCTAAAGCAGTTACCCCAATTGATAGCTTCTTGGCAAGCTTTTTGTAACGACTGCGAGCACACGCCGTGCACACTGATGTTCTTTCGTAACGTGAATCCCTTCTACGACATTCAGATAACAATTAATCATACATATTTTACCGTTTTACCATGTTCAATTTTAGTTCACTTAAGTACATACCACATGCATGTAGTCGAAAGTATTTGACTCTATTCCGAGTAACATTGATTTTAAATCACCGACAAAATTTCTTACAGAAATTTCTTCCAACAGCAGCACAGTGTTTATCATCTGTATCAAATAAATGAAAAGAAAGACTATATATAGCGGTATTGGTTAGCAGTCTTTCCACCTAAAGAAAGACTTAACACGTGCTTTTACCTTTCGTGAAAGCAACGATAAGCTGTTCATTTGTTTAATTTTCGCTAGATGTATCGAAGCTGTTGGAATATCAGTCAGAAACATTCGTTCCTTTGGGGGTTGTATTTCTCCAAGACGTTCCCACGTACGACGGTGAGAAACGGAAACGTTATTAATATGGTCGATATCGTTCCATTCGTAGTTCTGACACTCCGTAGGAAAGTTCAATTCTTCGATGACACTATGATCCGAAGACTTCCAACCATCTATAAGAATTTCATCCTCCAAGGCAATTGCTTCCGAGCAAGAAAACGGAAGATAAGAATACTTGGCTACAAGGCTTTTCTCGCTGGAAAAACTGTACTTACTTTCGTTGTCATTGCCACATGTCTAACAGAACAAATTATATAAAAATTATATAAAATAATTTCTCTGTACGTAAGATTTAAGATGTTAAGGCTTATTCTCACCAGTACTTCCTGCGAAAAGTATGAATCTAAATTTAAGTTTTTCATAAAATACTGATTCGAAAATATCAGTGCTTGAGATGAGACCGTGTCAAATACATGAGCAGATGTGAAATCTGACGTAATAGATATGCTGGAACATATGAAAACAAAATGAGAATGTAATAACAAAGAAAGAGGAAAATACATTTTATACAGCTTACTCTGCAGACTCTGTCCCAATTGTGCCACTGGACTTTACTGTTCCATGTAAAAGGTGTAATTCATTTGTAATAGCTGCTGGTAAAGCATGCATAACTTGAAGCCTTTGTGTTTCTAATGTTGCTTCAAATTTATTGGACAATATAAAACATTCCATAGGGAATGGTTGGAAACACTGTGCATTACTGGTAGTATATGTGATTTCAGGTACAGCAGGATTAGCTTTACCATAATAAAATATATTCTAGGAGTTACAAAGGAAACAAATTGAAAGGCAAAACATTTTAGACATTGTGTACAGTTATAGCATTTGTACTTACTGTAATTGGCTCAGGGGTAACATTAAAATTTTTCAAACAAACAAGTAGTTGTAAAACAGAATATATGGATGCATTTGAGCAAGAAGACTCCTCGAGGTCTCCTAACAGCCTCTCCAATGCAACAGGATCACCCGAACGCATTAATCCTAATTTCATTATAAAGACATGCTTTTGTATTTCTAATATTGGGTCAATCTGTTCATGGTCCATGTAATCTATAAAAACAAAGTCACGATATCAAAGACAGGAAAAGCAACAAACAGATGCAAGTAAAATACTGTTTTTCTAATCTATTTTCTTCTAATGTCACCTTGCTTAAGGGCTTTTCCATCGGCTTTCTTAAGTAATATCTCGAAAGCCTTGCTCCGAAGAAACTTGACCGTTTTGTTGTCATGATCGTAGATAAATTGAGCGTTTCGACGAAAAGGCTGTCGATACGTTTGTAACAAGTGTCTACTTAAATCGGTAATGAGACCATAAACGTCAACATCATCGTCGGAATTCATTACTGTGTATACACTAGTGTTGACAATAATTAAAAACTTAAATTATCTAGCACAACAAGAGGATACATGCCTATATTTTCATGTAACGTTCATCCCGTGTTTCAACAAACGCCACAACGGCTTGCGTGAATCTTTAATCACGAAAAATTTGCTGTGTGTATATGTACATATATACGATATATATATATATATATATATATATATATATATTCCATATAAAAGTATACGTCAGTCAAACTGATCAATGTTATTTTAAAATCAAAAAAACATTAGATGTATACAAATCACTGTAAATAGGAAATCATAGGAATGCTTTGAATTCATAACATGGGACAGTTAAGCTCCTAACGACACCGTCACAAACTGTAAATTCTGTCGTCGGAGAAAAAAAAAGCTGTAATAGGTATACAATTGTATCAGATTGCATAATAAAGAGCTGTAAATAGATGTAATATACAAGGCAAAATATGCATACAATTAATTCAGATTCGAATGATAAGCTCTTTAACCTAACGTCATCTAGCGATACAAAGAAAAAACTAATCGTTTAATAGTTTGACCATTTAGCTGTAAGTGGCGTTATCAATTTATTCCTTACGGATACGTCATTTAGGGAGTTACGGTTGGTTACGGTTTATTACTATGTACATAACAACGGTTATCGCCTTGGTGTGCTGGTAGCACTGTTTCAAATCAAGCATTTGAGTAGTTTGTAAACAATAATACGAACAACAAGCCGTGTGTGTTAAATGACCGGACGTTTTTCTAAATATATGTAACCGGTTATACGCAAGAAGCTTCATCGTTAGTATTTGAATTGAAATGTAGCCGTTCACTTGGCCCGTTCCCCTTTGAGTAAACTAAAACTGTGGTATCCGTTAGAAAAGTAGAGGTAATTCATTTACATTACTAGTTCGTCTTTTCTTTCCATTGTCTTGCTGACAGAAATAATTCTTCGAATTTTACTTATTCCTGTTGAGCAGGAATCATTGCATGTTTTGCAAGTACTAATGTTACAATGTCTTTTAGAAACGGATGATACAATGGCTGAAGAAAATATAGAGATATGTGGATTTCTAGATGTAAAATATCTCAGTGGTAAATACAAGGTTCATAAAGTGAGAAAAAGGCCATTAGCTCCTTGGAAGGTTTGGAGAAGACATTGGTGTTCCATAAAAAAGCTAGGCCCTGGTCTGGGTGTCAGAGTGCAACTTGATTACAATATTAGCAGTGGTGTTACTATGTCACCAAATGACAAAGACAGTTCACTGATAATACCATTGGATGCTATTATTTGTCGTACTCAATCTAGATCCAAACAATTCGCCTTTGGTATATTCCCTACCAAGGAAAGGAAACCGTTGATATATTTTGCTGGTACTTCAGAAACCGAATCACAGAGGTGGATGGCGAATATCAGGCAATTGTTAAGACCTAGAAGGAATCGGTTCATACCAGGATCATACATCATGTCTATGGTTGATAATGTCCATTCCAAGTCATCAGGACTTACTGGTAATTACGTATTTTCTTTCTTAATGGTGAGTGTATATCTAATGGTTGCAACAACTTTACAGGATTGTATGGTGATTTAGTGGCCAGTACAGTAGGAGTTTTTATAAAGGATGCTCATTCGGGTGAAGTAATAGGAAATTTTGAATGGAGGGAACTGGGCCAGTCCCACCTCAGTACAACGGGACATCCGGACGATGTTAAATGTATTTGCGTAATCCATACAACCAAAGAATTCCGTGGTGGAGTTGGAGAGCTTCATATGTTTTGTTTAGAAGCTGATAAATTGCTGCAAGATTTAGTGACTCAAGGTCGTGGTCCAAGAACTAAATTCGGTAGAAAACCCCTCAGTTTAAGCGAAGGTGACCTCAGAATATCGAGGTTTGAAGAACTGCAACGACATTATCCAATACTAAGCGCGAGGATCGATGTCAGGATGTTAAATAGAAATAGAATAACCACTATAGGACATGAACCAATGAATTCCCCAGTATACAATAATCTAGTAGAAGATGTTTATCAACCAGAACCATCCAGTGTTCAAAACATTACTGGCAACATAGGGGAATGGTCTAATTGTTCTCGCGATAGAAGAATTTCTGGCATGTCGGTAGCCTCGGGAATTTACGAAGAAATTGCAGATAGGATGGAGAATGCTAAAGCTACTACTTCGCGTTTCTATTTGGATCCGTTTTTTCATGATTACGAATCGGAAGAACCACCGCCTCTACCACCACGACAAAGATGCGCTTCAGAGTCCATGAAAGGAGTTAGGTCTGTACTCGTGACTAGTAATGACTAATATTACTTCGTAATTTAATTGCTCAACGGAATTAATGTTTTTGTCTTTAAGGTCGCAAGATGTTCTGATTTCTCAGCGCGGTATCGTTTCTATAGCATCCACTCGAAACCCAGGACAAGGCGAAAGAAATGCTTTTGCTATGCAGAGAAATGTGGATACTTCTTTCTATGTTCCCATGTTACCTAGACTAAGAGATATCAACTTTCATCACCTACAGACACAGGCATCTTTGCAAGAAAGTGACTATGTTGATATGCGATGAAGCTTACAACAAAAGTAGCGAACAGGTTTCTTTAACATGCTAATACTCGATACCTAAATATACTACCTCTCTTTTCTCGTCCACCCTTTTTCGTTCATTTTTCTTTTTCTTTTTTTTTTATTTCGAGAATATCGTAAAACTTTTATTTTGCAACGTAGATCAAACCGAGTAAATGTTATTTCGACTACGTATAAAGACGAGAAAAAAGTGGTTAATAGTTCAGTATTTGAGGAAACTTGAGTTCCTATGCATACAAAACTTTATATGTTTTATTAATCATTATAAATTTGTACATGTACGAGGCTTCTGTTTTCGGAACTGTACTGGAGCGTATTATTCAAGCAAAAGTTATTATTTCAGTTTAGTAGAAACAGTTTTTGTTCCTTTAATTGTATTTAGACTTCTACGTCTTATGTATCTTTTAATTAATCCGTCGACGCCAGTCGATACTTTGATCCTAATCCTTGATTCGTGAAGATATCGAATTCTTCGCGATTCAGAAGGGCTCCACGTACATCGTCCAAAATGATTACCTTCGGATGTCTACAAATTAAACGAAAAGACTGTCACGGCTTCGTGGTATACATATGTATATATATACACATATACTTATATTGACATTTACAGCAAAACGAGTAATTATGAATTTTATAGAAAATATATATGTACCAAGTACCCCGGATAAAGAAGGAATATTTACCCATTATCGTATCTTTCCCAAGCTTTTGCCAACGACATTCTGACCAAATCATCTACAAGGCATTCGACCGCCTATAAAAAGAAAAATATATTTGATAAGAGAAAATACTATTGCCGTAGGAAGAAAGAGAAATGTTGGATATATCTTACTTTCATTATCATTCGACCAGCTGCACCATCCACCACACTAGGCAGAATCTCTTCAGGATTTAATTTAATACCTATTTCTCTTGCTGTTTCGCAAACAAAGTCGTAAAACGATATCGACTTCATTTCCATTTCTAACACAGCGACCTTAGCGTCCGAAAGACTCGTGTTATCTTTTACCTCTCTTACAGTTGCATTTTTATTTTCACATGGTATTTCATTCATAATATCCACTTCGACGTCGTTTTCGTTCGACTGTTCCGAATTACAATCAAACCGATGATCGTACGAACGACCTGGACAAACTTGTAGCCACTTACAGAAAGCATCAGGTTCCGTGCACGTGGAAGTGCTTTTCATAATTGTGGAATCAGGTAAATTCTTTTGTTTCATCGTCTGACCGACAAAATCAGAGGAGCAAGGCGTATACCCGTGTAATCGAGCCCAGATCATTATTTCTTTAACGGTCCATAATTCTTCCATTGGGAATAATTTCTTCTTCAACAAATTTTGAATAATCTTTGCTCGACTCCATTCACAAGCAGTTCGTTTCGCAACGTTATATTCAAAGAACTCTTTCTCGGATATGCATGCATAAGGATGAAGTTGCCTGTAATCTGAGTCAGAAGCATCTCTAGTAATAATCGGCATTCTTCTGACAATGAATCTCAGCAGACTTTCAATGTCTCCGATCTTCGCAGCATCGATTGCACGGAAGACTTGATCGCAGAATTCCTTTTTACTTTGAAGTTTGTGCTTATCTTTACCCAAAGTAATTTTCTGCCGTGGTTGCAGTTTCAATTCCTTTAATTCTTCTTGATTACTCCATGTCAGTGCATGTTCCTCGGGTCCAAACCTCTTCTGAGGATTAGCAGGGTGATCATTTTGTGGATTTCGTCTTTCAACTATTTTCAAAGCTGGTATATTGGAATTTACATTCAGGAGAACATTCTTAGAAAGCTGAAGTTTGAGTTTTTGCTGAGTTTCAGCTCTATTCGGCCCTGAACCTGGAGGCTTCTTCAACAAACTGATACCACGTGAAGGGGCTGAATTTACTTTCTGTTGTGATAGACTTGTGTTATGTTTATAAGCCTGATCATCGCTACGTGGAATCGTAATGTCCACAGAGATTGTTTCGTTATTTTGGAGAACCAAAACGTGCTTGCTCGATGATTCGAATAATGGCGGAATAGAGATTTCCAAGGGACAAAGATTGGATCGTAGTTTCGAACACGAAGATGGAAGAGCTTTTATCTTGCATGTGTCAAATTCACTTAACAATGGAGAATCATTTAGGCTTGTTTCTTCTTTTTTTTGTATTCTATTCGAGTCTGTATTCATAATCGGTTCAGTCTGTTTTTCATTGCTGTTCTCGAGGTATTCTTTCGGAACCTCATCCACCGATGAATCGACTAGTTTTGGGGAAACCGATAAGTGATCGATAGTTAAGTTTCCTTCGAAACGATTCAAGTATATTGAACCACAATAATCATGATCAAGATCGACGTAAAATCGCTGTCGTTCGGAACTCGTTAAACATTCGTCGTCGGTCTCCTGCGAAGATTCTTGTTTAATAAGTACAGCAGAGTTTTTACTTGCCGTACCGGATGCATTTTCACAATTATTCGTAAAATCGAGCGCGGAATCGGAGTGCCCGACGCTTTCTACCTTTATCTTACAGCTGTCGTCGAAATGCGTTTCGACTCGAGATCCGATCTCATCGAAAGTCTGAACGCTGCCTCTGTCTGTGTTTCGTTTGGTACTTCGAGGATCTGTGTAGATCCATATATCGACCAGAGTTTCAGATCCTAAAGTTTGCAGACCAGTATAAGTACGGTCTAACTTTAAATGATGAATTATGTCCATTGGTTTATTCAGGGCACTTTTAAAATGTAATTGTACTCTCAGCGGGAATTCGCCCCAGCCGCGTCTTGATAGACAAAATGGCGGTGTTGTAACTTCCACAACATCGTTAGGCCTGTAGCTAGGATGTAAAAAGAATCTGACTTTGCTGACGAAATCATCGATATCAGGATTGTCCTTGTTCCCTCGAACGTACATTGTCCATTTGTGACTGGCCGCGTCCTCTCTCCATTCCGGTGGAATCCATTTCGAAATATTTCCAATGATTATACGTTTCCTGACCTTGTGCCTAATACCTCTTGATGGATAAGGAGACTCTGGGACTCCACATTTCGGTGGAATATATCGCGGTATCTTTTTCGGTCGTGATTCTTCGTCCGTTTCATTGTTCCTTTTTTTTAAAGGACAATCTTCAGAGACTTCTTTCTCAGACTCTTTTGATTTCAATGCTAAACCATCGACTGTATTCAAAGGGCACTCGGCTGATGTTGCAACTAACGAAGTGTCATATATTTTTGGTGATTTACCGATCAATTGTTTTATCGCCGGATGAATTTGAGTTTGCCGTCCTTCCCCGTTTTGTGAGTTATGACATTGCTTGCGATTATAGAAATCAGCAACAATAACGTAACGTAAAAAGTGCAGAGCTTTCGATGCTCTGTGCAATCTTTCCTGTATCTCTAAAACCTCTTTCTCTTTTGCATTTATTTCTTGCGAAAATTCCTTTTCGATAATGGCTGTTATCTTTTTTGCAGTATTACTTCTTGCTGAAAGTATAAATAAAATTTAATCTTTAACACACTCGCTGCCACGAGAAATTCGTAAATAACGTGTCATGCATCGCTGATTTGTATTCTCATTCACACACACATACACACACGCCGTCTTCGCGTTTGACGGAATTATTCAACTTGTATTATTTTTATCATATTCAACGTTCAACTTTGATGTTGTCACCGACCCTGAAGTCGCGGCCTATCGACACCAGAAAATCACCCGTCAACACACTGTTAAAACAACGAATTAATGTCGGATCGGAGCTGGTTAAGGTTAGAAAAGACAATTCTTAAATGGGGCAGCTTATGATAATTGATAAAAAATGTTAAATTACCGTTCTCTTCGTAAATTCGTTGATGATTCTCGTCGTTTGCAACGGAGGGCCCGTAGTCGGGATCTTGATCTTTTAAGACGCTCATTTACCATGCTCGATTTCGGACGTTTTCAGTAACTGAAACAGTGTTAGAAATATTTCCGAACATTAACGGATTTATCTTTGCTGGCTACGCAAATATAACTGCGTTAGTAATAATGTCAGGTTTTTAATAATAATACTTGCGATCATTTAAATAACGAACATGTGCTCCGTATTTTGTTTTGAAGTCCCGTATGAGACTGCTCCAAATTCTGATGTATCCGTTTATGTAAACAAACGTTACGGGTTATACTGCTTATACACAAACGCTTCTGTCAAAATAATGTGTTCCGTTCAGAACAGAAAACTTGTTGCACTTTTAATGATAACTGTTATCCGAAGATTTTCTGTACACATGGCATTATAAGTCACGAACGTGGACATGTGTGTATGTACGTACAGGACGTTTCAGAAGAACATTACGAAGTGTTCACTTGGAAATTACCAGGTACAGTGCTTTTTGATGTTTTCTATTGCTGCTACAGTTTTATCTTGATGACAGTACGAATCATTGAGTTGTGTTTGCGTGTAATTTGTGATAAATATGTATATTTTGATTGAAGATACGTATTTAACGGAGTTGTAAGAGATGTGTAAGAGAGAATCGTGTGAAAATTTTTGTTATTTTAGTTTGTAATGGCCTACAAAACGATTTAAAACACAGAAATATCGTTCATATCGAGATTGAAAATTTGTCTAGCGATGCCAGACCATGAAATTTTCTTGAATCGAACTGTGCATTAAGAAACATTGATTATGAACTTTCTGATTGTTAGTTAATTTTATAGCATGTAATGATAATCTGAGTCGGAAAGATATCGAACTGTGTCCTTTAATGTTACGTTTGTCAAGAATCAGAGCTGACATCTATAGCAAAATGCCTAAGCTCCTTGTGAATTGTACCATTTTCTTATCACAAGATGGCACTATCACGAGATGCTGGTATAAGAAACTTTTAACTATGAACACGTTGGAAGAACCTATATTAAATTCTGGCAAGACGCCCGAGCTGATAGCCAATAAAAATTTGTTTTAAAAAAATTCAACATTTCAAATTGTTCGGAAAAATTTCCAACGAATGCCATCCAGATTGCGGTGATGTCTAGTGGTCAACCACGATACCACATAGGCACCATCTAATGACAAGACGTGGTATTAATCGAGTAATTGCTTGGCCATTTCGTCACAGATAGCGTTGCGAATCGTTTCGAAAAAATGAAGTATGCATTAATTAAAAACGATAAATGCGACAATTGTCAATGCACAATATCGATTCAAGAGATTTCATAAACTAACTGACATCATTGGTGAAAATGTAAAGTATATCTGTGTGTCATTTCGGCTGGTGACTCTCGAGTTGTCGTTTTTTTTTAGGGAAAGCATTGCAGGACAGATTGGCAACACCAACACAGCCTGGCAATGTGTGCAAGTGTAGTAATGGCTGTCTGACAAAACATTCGGAATAACAAGAATTAATGTAGTAGTTGATTATCGGGACTATCATGTCGTGTTTCTTAAGAAGTGCAACGTTCTCCTAATTCAAATCACGGGTAGCTTATTAACGACGGTGCGAACGTGAGATTTCGTCGAAATCTGCGTGCACGAAAAAAGACATCGTAGGTATCGCTGGAAATAATAATAAATAAGTGGAGAGAGATTGCATTCTGGAAGGGAAGTACACAGTTCAAGGTGCAGTGAGTGCGAGCATCGAAAGTGTTCCTCTGAGTTCGTGTCTTAACAACTACCGACGATCGATTACGCAAGATGACTATTCTGTCGAAGAAGAAGACGAACGCCTCGAAAGATAGACGAGAAGGAGGCAGCACTTCCGAAGTCGATGTTCACGGAGTGCAAAACGAGCATGGCTCCGGATCCATCGCATTACCGAATAGCCCATATCAGGTGAATGAATAATCTCCACTTTGCGACTATGCTACTCGCGAAATACTTGCACAGTAGCTGCAACAGTGAACCTTAAACGACCTTTTGCGAACCGTGACAGGTGCGTGCAGCGAACGGTTTCGCGGTCGATCTTCATGGGGTTCAGACCGATCACGGATCTGGTTCTATAGTCCTCACAGGTGGCTCATACGAGGTAAGAAACAGAGAAAATATTATCACTATATAATTGATTAATGTATTTGTTCTTAAATTTTTACATTAGTTGTCGGGTACGATCTCCGTTTTTTCCAATTTACGATTAAGTTGTTTGGAAGAAAATGTTCTTATATGTTCTTTAAAACGAATAACACAACGAACTAGACATACTATTTTTGAAAACTACACTTGTATTATAGACAACTGTTGATCGACGAGAAGACAAACACTTCGAAGAAGGAAGTGGTCCGAGTCATGGAAAACGTCACAGACAAAGAGCAAGTCCACACAGGTAAGATTGGATTTAAAGCATAAAGCTTTAAAATTATTTATTCATTAGTATATACGTTACTTGTTCTGTTATTAAATGTTTAGTAAATTTATGTTTCACCTTGGAAAGAGATAGGGGTAGAGAGAGAGACAGAGAGAGGGAAAGGGAACGCGAAAGACAGGCTACACCACCCACTGCATCTTGCAGTGGCTTGCAAGGTTTATATTAATGTATAATTTACAGAATTTTAATCCACAACATGTACATGTATATTATATATTCTCAAAACCATTAAAGTATTATCTATGTAATGCTTACCACAAAAGTGACACATAATCTAATTTATTTAGCTACAGATGGAGCTACTGCAAACTTGGAACCCGAATTAGCTAACGGTTACAATAGTGGGGATGAATATACTGGTAGAAATGAAAATAATATGACTTTGGCTGAGTGGCAGGAGGTTAGTTGAATCAGTTTTCATCGATGCTGTTGATATCAATCTTTAAACTTGGTTATCAAATTTATGAAAATGCAACATATACATATGATGTTTATTTATATTTAGCGGGATAGGTGGTTCGAAAAGCGAATGCGCAAAATGGGGTTTATTATTAAAAAGATGGGAGAAGATGGAGCGTGCCTGTTCAGAGCTGTTGCAGACCAGGTTTACGGTGACCAGGAAATGCACGGAGTAGTGCGAAAACATTGTATGGATTATATTGTGAGTATTTAGCAGAAGTCAAACTCGAGATACAGTTTTAAAATAATCTCATCGTTTCTGTGAACTTTCGTTTTAGGCTTCCAATCAGGAGTTCTTTTCTCATTTCGTGGCAGAAGACTTTAGCACGTACGTAGATAGGAAACGGCAGGAATATGTTCATGGAAATCATATTGAAATGCAAGCAATGTCTGAAATGTATAATCGTAGCATTCAGTTGTACTGCTACAGCACGGGTATGTTGCACCATGTTTGAATTTCTCGACTTAATCTGTATGTTTTTGGATGTTCCATAATGCTAACCCTTTATAATATTACACAGAACCCATCAACATCTTTCATACAATGGTCGAAAGTGATAACGAACCGATACGATTGTCTTATCAACGCGGTAGTCATTATAATAGTATAGTGGATCCGTATAAAGCTACCGTCGGTGTTGGGCTTGGTCTACCGGCGTTCAATCCTGGTTCAGCTGATCGACAATTGATATCCGACGCAGTTCGTCAAAGCGAGGAATTACAGATTGAACAGGTACAGAGTCTTATGATTCCCTGTATTCTTTCTCCTAATATACGAATACTATACGTATTAGAACTTTGAATCGTGTTGTAGACTATGCTGGAGGATAAAATAAAAGCAACCGATTGGGAAGCAACGAACGAAGCCATAGAGGAACAAGTCGCCAGAGAAAGTTACTTGCAGTGGTTGAGGGATAATGAAATGCGAAAAGCAGTGAGTATACGGTCTAATCAATTCATTTAAATTATTTATCATTTTTCGAGTATTATTTCTCGGTCCACGAACCACTGGGTATGTTGAAACACACTGACTCGTGCCTTTTGACTAAAGCGATCAGCCAGTAGTAGCAGTACAAGTACGGTGACAAGCGCGCAACACAGTCTTACCCATTTCCATACTCATGGTGGTCGTGGCCAGCAACGTAGCCACACTTCCTCTCCAACTACGACACAAACTAGCCAAGACACTTTACGTAACTCCCCGAAGGTCTGTTTTACTCTAATCAACTGTCACATTGGATCCCACTTATGAATTATACATGTTTTATAAATAATTCCAGGTGAATGATGCGGTAAGGTACAGTAAGAGGTCGCCGCAGCACCAGTCGGCCCAGGGTTCTACTATATCTCACCTTGCCACAGATTTTGAACCTAAAATTTCCCAAGAACCGATGCCAGGCAGTAGTAAGGAAGCTCACGCTTCGCCAGATATATCGATGTTTAATCGTCTTCCTCCCGAAGTGTTTGGTAAGTATTTATTTTGGTGATAATTACATTAGCGATAACGCGACAATTATTATATTATCTGGTGCATCGGTAAAAGTACGAAAAGTGTATTTATTTGCAAATAAGGTCTAACGGATTGGGAAGATAGCGATGTACTCTCACAAGTTTTGGCGACATCGCAACAGGAATACTTGGACAGCTTGAAACAATCACGAAGTTCTCCATCATCCGGAAGCGATACTAATAATATATTAGATTCTAGTAACAGTTAATTCTTAAAACCGTTATCGATAAAGTTCAAACGAATACTGAAGCAAAGTATGTGCATTTATATGCAGCGTTTTTCATAGGATGTGATATATCCGAAAAAGTAAGGTAGTTTCAAATAAAGAATGAAGCAATTCATTGTCGTCGTATGGTAGTTATAATTACTAGGTATCGTTGATGATTGTGCTGAATGCATGCCTAATAAACTTAATTACTTTCAACGAATCGTGTTACGATAATTTCTGCCAATACTGTACACGATACATTGAACTCTGACTTTATAGTACAGTGAAGTTCCAAACGAATCTCTTATTAAAGACGGTATTAAATGAGATCTTTTCACAAGGGAACTTGGTTGGTAGAAACTGTGGATTAGAAATGTTTAAGTTTATTATGGACGCATTGAACTTTCAGATTTAGTAATAACACGATACCATAAACAACAGAGTATAAGCATCGAGAATTATTTAATGTTGTTTTAAAACGTTTTTATGTTCGATAGACACAGCGCATCTTATGAGACACTCTGTATATATTGCAGTATCATTTAATTCTGCATTGCACTAGGGTATAAGGTGGTTTGCTTTTTTCATTGAAGTAAATGTTATGCAGTGAGCATACTCATCGTTCAATTCCATTCCGGAGTTGTCAGTGTATGTACGGGTACTCTAAAACGGCATAAATTAACCCGCTCTGCACCCTTCAAATACCAGAATAGATGAACCCTTTTTTTCTTCTTCTTTTGTCCGTAGTGTCTTATCTCACCATGATCGAAATGTTTCCATACATCTGATTGTGAATTAACCAAAAGCAGTCCCTTTTTTTTTCAATGCCACGGATGTTGTTCATCAATATTAAATTTTCTGCGTGTTCTCGGTTGTAATGTTTAGTGTTGGCATTTCTTCTTGGCACGATATGATACGTCTAAACGCTTTAGGTACACCTTTATTGCGTTATTTGTAAAGAAAAAATATAAATAAAACTACTACGACGTAAGTCGACGTCTGAACTTATCTTCCCTATTTGTGTGCGCTTTTTGTTACTTCAACGCTTGAATAACGCGTTATTTTTGTACATAAAAACAACGGCTTCGAATGTGAACCGAATCATGTACGTGCAATGTTTCATGAGATATACAGGTGGTAGTAAAGAAAAGTACTTTATGGATTATAATCTGCAATGTGTCTCTCTAAAATACCTTTTTTTAAGTAATGAACTCCGCGATTCCTGTGTGTACATTAAATTCCTGAAATGTACTCAGGTGGATCATGTAAGTTTCAAGCTGTGAAAATGTATGCAGAGACGAACAGTCTCAATTATTTCTTATCTTTTACTATTAATCTCGTACAGATGTTCTTTTTTTTATTTTTACTCATTTCAAGATTTGTAGTGGGGAAAATGGTACCAATAATGACGCTTGAAACGTTCATAAAATTCATAGAAGTGTCGTCGTGTTATGACTTCATTACATATTTCTGATATTACGCCACTATTGTCAATAACGGGATCAAACTAATATTTTAATATTTTGAAGTTTTAATTATTTACGCATGTTTACAAAGTTTAGTCAACAAACTTTTTTTAAACGGTAGAATTCAGTGCTCTGATTGTATCGAAGAAAACGTTTGTATTGAAAAAATGGAAAATATTATTGGCATGACACGGATCGGGATGTTTGTATCGGGCCATAACATCCGTTGGTGGTCGACAAGTGTAATTGCTCGTTGGCATATGATCTGATTTGTTGTATTATAATATTTTCGTGAACAATGTTAATGCGCATCAGTGATTATGTTTTCGAAACGTTGCTTGGACAGGGCACGTTCGGGTATGTACTCGAATTTAATCTTTATATTCGCGTATCTTTATTATTCATTATTTCTAGTTCCGTTTATTTGGTACGACGAAAGAACGATTCTAAGCCGTTCGTCGTAAAAGAACAAGCTTTGAATGCCGTGAACGCTTTACCTTTTAAGGTGAGGTACATGGAAGAGAACACTACTTTTTTTTATTTCTTATTGCTCGTAAAATATTTATCCGATAAGTACATACAATTTAATTTCTACGGGATCTGGCTACATGTTTTTTCTTCAGAATCTGTAAATTTACAATATTTCAACTTTAAAGTATCGATTGATCACTCATTTGTGTCAATAATTAAACAAGATTATAGTAATTCGTAGCATTTTACGTATAGAGTATCCTCTATAAAGCTTCGCAATTCGTTTCCCCAGCATAATTACATTTAATAACGGAAAATAAGAAGGACAGATGATCGAATGACATCCTAACGTTCGTATTTACTACGAATTGGGATTTTCAATAAATCTGATAATATTTTTTGTGTACTTAAACATAAGATTATGAAAGTTTTTCGGAGAAAACTAGAGTACAAGATATTGAAGGAATTCAAAAATCAACGAAATTCTTAAGTTAATTTAATTCTAGAATATATTAGGGGAAGTGCAATGTTTGCACAAGTTGAGGCATCCAAACATAGTGGCTTATTATGGAGCATGGATAGAGGATGATCACTGCTATATTCTAATGGAATACGCGACACGATGCACTCTGAAGGATTTGCTGAGTAAACGTCCGATGCCTCTTAAAGAGGAAGTGAGTTTGCATTCCTCGATAAATAATTGTCCGATTTTTCCATAACAAAACGCTGCACATGAAATTTAATTGATAACTATTTTGTATGTTATACAGGATGCATTGTACTTGTTCTCGCAAATCGTTCTTGGCGTTCATCAGATACACTACAAGAAGATTCTCCATCGGGACTTGAAACCAGAGAACATTATGCTAACCGGAGGTCGCGGCGATATCGTTAAAATCGGGGATTTCGGTGTATCGAAGAATTTCCAAGAGTACGGACACGATAATACGAATCACATTTCTGGGTACAATTTATAAATGATTTCTAATCAAACAAACGTTCGCCACAGATTAACCGATCCGTCGAGAATATGTCGTGCTGGATCATTTTACTACATGGCTCCGGAAATGTTAAGGGGACAATGCTATGATTTCAAATGCGATATATGGAGCATGGGGGTTATTCTTTACGAGATGGTTACAAAACGACACCCGTTTCCTGGCACGGTAAGGACAGTTTAGCCCGTGAAAGGAACGTTAAAAAAACACAGCGAATTGTACAAGGGCGCCAAGTATCATCGTAAACTAATCGATCGGTGTCGTTTTCAGAATTTGACGGAAATCGTGAATATGACGTGCAACGAGAAACCACGACCCCTTTCCAAGCAAACCTCGGCCGCTATCGTGAATTTGATATCAAAGATGCTGAGAAAACAACCACCTTCCCGTCCGAGGACCGATCAATTGATGACTTGCCCTCATCTTGTCCCTTTTATCGCCCGAATATATTTGAATCTAGGTCGGGTTCCACTTGCCCCGTGTCAGGGAGATAAGAACATTATGTCGGAAGTATTTCTAAAGTTTCTGAAGCCTCGCGAAAAGCGTATAACAATTTTAACGTGATTAACTAACTCTTTGGAAATGTGCCACGTTGAGCCGGATGCACTTTGTGCGCGTAAAAGGAACAATAATTGGAGATAGCAGGTAGAACGTGTATAGTATAATTATCACGATGTTTATTATATATGTACACGACAACTCCTCAATGGAATTGTCCGACGAACGGTTATCGAACCCTGCCTCTATACCAGGATCAAAAGCGTAACGACAGGAAGCAAAGACCGGAACTGCGGAATGCTCGTTTTATTTCATCACGTACTACATACCTCTCGAAAACCGTTCGGCCTCGTGTTTAGTTAGAAGATCATCACCCTTCGACGCGTTACAGTATATAAAAAATCGGGACGACGATCAGTGATTTTCGCCAGTTATTCTCTAAACATTGTACAATGTATACCTCGGGAAAGCCGTGCAATTTCTGTACTCGGTTTCTTGTCAATCGGAAGTAGCAATCCAGTCTACAAAGAAAAAAGAAATAAAAAATGAGACACCTGAAACACACATGCTTTATACGTCACTTCGTCGAACCGATCGACGAGAAATTAAGTTACTCCGTCTCTGTGTATGCTGTTCAGTTTTCGATAAATGTGTTCGTACTCCGCTGAACTCGAGTGTTTTTATTAAAATTACGAACGATGTGGTTCACGCTGTTAATTTGTTACTGTTTATCATTGATCTCGGACGCGAGTCCATGGCGTCCCGTCAATCCGATGTTCGGAGAGCAAATCGATCTCGTCGGTGTGACAAACGAGAGTTTCACTCCCAATTGGACTAAAAGCGTCGAGAACGAGGAGACCAAAGACACGATCGATACACCGGACACGGATAACGCTTTCAGTTCGACGCGAGTCCCGTTCAATTTCATCGATCGCGATCGCGAGCCTTTGGACGAAGTGGAACGTGTCGAGCCCAGGCAATGGCCGGTTCGACCGGATATACTTTATACTCGAAATTCTGTTCCTTCCACCACGGCAATCTCGTTGCCCCGTAATCCACTTAATCCACCTACGCTCGCCCAAAGGGATCCGTCGACGCAAAGGTGATTTCTTTTTACACCGATAACAATCGTGCACCGACGTGCAAACTCGGCTTCCGCTAGGGGGAAAAAGTGAGGTAGGCGAAGGGCCACCTGCCATTTAGTTTTGGGAGTTATTTAAATTTATACCAAATTAACATTCGGTTTAACATTTATTTCAGTACTTGAAATAAATTTACTAAGTGGTAGGAGACTTTATACGCCACTTTTTCACCCAGCGGAAGCTGAGTGTGCTCGCGAGAGTACATGTAAAATCGATGAGCACGATAAAAGTGCCCCCGGTTCGGTATCCGAAAATGTAATTTGATACGCTTATGCCCCTTCAGAATAGGTTTTTCTTTTGTGGTATATTTAAAAAGAAATATTCTATGCCATAGCATTTGGAAGAAATGTTGTAGGAATACAAAATTTTGATATGTTTCATATATTGATTATTAAAACCCGGTAAATCTTATATACGTTGTATACGAATTTCAGTAATTATAAATATATAACTTATAAGTTTGCATTCCAGTCCAATAGACGCTTGATTTTACGAGGACACAAAATATCGTGCCTGTGACTTTACGAATCCTTTTACAACACACCTTCTCTCCTTTCAGGTATCCTTCAGTAACCGCACCACCCCCCACAGCGTCTGTGGATGAAGTTTTCTGCGACTTTGGATCGTTTCCGGCACAGACGCTCTGCGAATGGCAAAACGGCGATGGTGTGCTGGATTGGGCGGCTGGTACCGGAATGGGTACCAATTGGCTGGGTGGCCCACCGAGCGATTATACAACTGGGACCATGGAAGGAGGGTATATGTTCGCCAATTCGCTTTTCCTTTCCACAATGTCCCATATATAATATAATTAATATAATATATTAATTTTTCTCGATTTCATTCACCCAGGTATGCTTTCCTAGAAACATCCCAGACACCAGTGAGAGACAGCAAGGTGAAAACCTTGGGGGGGCTATTGCATAGTCCTCAGTTAGGGAGTACAGGAGTAACTGGAACCTGCATTATGTTCAAATACGCCATGGACGGGCTGAGCGTTGCCGGTTCGACGCTGCCTTCCTGTAAACCGATAGAACCCGTCAGCGAGCGTGTCATTTGGAACGCTCAATATTATAGTCTCGGCGTTTGGCAACAAGCACAGATACTCTACACTTATCCAGAGTTACATTCGGTGTAGTATTCGTTTTTGTACCTACCAATAATTGTCAATCCTAGCAAAAAGGTGGAACAATTCTGATATCACAAAATACAACTGTATTCCTGCCTGCAGATAATCATCGAGGGAATTCCCGTGGAACCCACCGATCTGGCTCGTTTATACAGAGGATACGTAACTGTGGATGACATAGATCTACAACCTGGTACTTCCTGTGTCGGGTTCTGTAACTTTGCGGGTGGATTTTGCGATTGGAGTAACGACGCAGAGGATGACTTTGATTGGACGATCGTGAGTCGAGCATTCCAGGATTCGTAAGTCGAGCTGCATGCTTCCGTAGCTTTTTTTTTAAAAGAATGATTCCTTCAGAGCCGAGGTAGTGGAAACCCAACGACTGGGCCGGCAATGGACAGTTCCGGTGATCGTGCAACGGGTGGGGGCTATGCATACATAGATTCCTCGTTTCCACGGAGACCAGGTGACAAAGCTAGGCTTCTTAGCTCGAGCTTCCCTGCGCCCAGCGCCGATACACCTATGTGTCTACACTTCTGGTTCCACATGTTTGGCGCTGGAATCGGTACGCTGAGGCTGTTTTTACGGCATTTTCGCAGCCTGGACGCGCCACTTCGAGAAATTTGGAGTGTGAACGGAAACGCTGGAAACACTTGGTTCGTCGCTCAAATTACCATCGGCTCTATAGACGATTTTCAACTCGTGTTCGAGGCGTCGGTGGGAAACACTGGAATGGGAGACATCGCTGTCGACGACATCTCCTTTACCCAAGGGTCTTGTCCTGGTACAAATTGAAATTGGACCGTCTCGAATGAAGATATTATAAATTAATTTCAAGCATCCTGTACACAATCAACTGTTTCTGTTAATAGTTTCGCCGCAAGTTGCTTCTCCGACGCCACGTGACTGCACGTTCGAAGTGGACGAGTGCGATTGGATTAATTCCAGAGATCCCGATCGAGTTGAATGGGAGAGGGTATCGTTTCAAGCGCTGAGCCCAAGGAACCAACGGAAACCGTACAGTAATGGATATACGATCAACCGTAGAAACGAATACTTCCTTGGTCTGGGTCGCCCACGAGGAGGACCCCGGTCGGTCGGAGGAGGGACAGGCCAGCTTATTAGCCGAGAGATAAAAGGCACCGATGAGCCTCTTTGTATCACATTCTGGTACTTCATGTTTGAATCATTCATCGATTCCAGCGGGCCAAGCTTAGGTTCGTACTCGATAAGAAACTTCTTCCATTCGCTTCACGTCCTTTAACAATACATATTCAATTTCAAGGGGTGCTTCGGGTGTCTGTACAGACAACTGGAGATTCTTCTACGGAATCCAGACCGGTCTGGCAGCTTTACAATAATCAAGGACCTACCTGGAACTACGCACAGATCAGTATAAAAGACAGGAACGACTTCGACGTGGTGTTCGAGGGTACCTGGGGTCCCAATCGGGCCAGTGGTAGTATTGGCGTCGACGATATTTCCTTTTATACCGGCAACTGCACAGGTAAGTTGACAAGTATCGAGCCTTGATTGTTCCCATTCAATACTACCGCATTTCCAATAATGTTTCAGCGAAACCACCGAGTGCATCAGCAAGACCGGAGGACTGCAGCTTCGAAAAAGGATTATGTGGCTGGGAAAACATCACGTCCTCGGACAACGAGCGCGCTGTCACCTGGCAGCGCGCGTTTCTTGCTCACAGACCAGCCCAGTTATTGGACAAGACGTTCGGAGCAACCGGTGACTTCGTCTTTTTCGATATTTTCACGACCAATCAGAAATTAGCTGACGTACGGCTGCGATCACCGGTCATACAGACCTCGCCGGACGAAGAATCCGTTTGCTTCACCTTTTGGTTCGCCGCCTTTGGAGTCGAGGAATCTACGACGTTGCAAGTAATTAAGATGAACGCCGAAGAAGAGCAAAGCGATGACGAAAAAGAAAATGGAACGCAGGAACAACCCGTGAGAATCTGAAGAATATTCTTCAACGGAAGAATTAGAAATATTAGTTCGATTCCGCTTGTTTCAGTTATGGTCGCTAACGGCGAAAGGATTTAACAATCCAAGACCTGTATGGACAGCTGCACAAGTCACCATAGATGCGCGTGTACCGTATCGTCTTATCTTAAGGGGAAGTGCCAGCAACGGAGGTTTCGCTATCGACGACATAAAATTCCAGCCTCAAAGTTGTGCAAGTAAGTTTTCCTTACAACAGAAGTTATCCAAGAATTATAGTAAACTGTAATAATACGTATGTTTGTATCTGAATCTGATAGTTCGACCGATTGCTGCTCAACCCGTCAACAACGAGAGCTAAGGTATTGTATCAAAGAAAAATCTAGCATGCAATTATCTTATTCAGAGTTAAACTTTTCATTAAAATAATCCGAGTGTATAATATATCAAATACTGATTAAGAAAGACAGGACACGTCCGATACGCTTTGAAAATAACTTTATTAAAGTGTGCTTTGTTTTTTTATAAATTGTCTCTTGATTTCAAACGTAACAATGCCAAAAGCTACTCCTGCATTTAAACTGTCGACTCCGTTAACTAAAGGTATATTTATACGAATACCTTTTCGTTCCTTTAGTAAATTTAATGAATCGAAAGTTAAACCTTCGGTTTCTCCACTTAGAACGAGCACAGTTTCTTTTTTCGTATAATCCAAAGTATAGTACGGTACAATAGGTAGCTGCAACAGAAGGTCTGCCATCTTCTTTTTAAATGACGATGTAGGCTCTGATTCTATAGTTTCCGTTCCGCTATCTTCGTTAATACAGTATGATTTAAGACTTTCTGGATCTGCATCGAATACTCCTAAGCTAGGTTGAAGCATATCTGTGTCGTATTTTGATACGAATTCATCCTTAAAGTTACTATCAGTTACAATAATATTGGAGTCTTCGCTGATTAACGCTGGAACATCGTCCCACACCGGAAATGCATGAATAGGCAATCGAAAGTGAGCTCCGCACGCGCTTCTAAGAACTTTCGGGTCCCACAAATCCACGCAACCTGAACAGGGAAGTCATAAAGAACGTGTAAAATATTATTATCGATTAATCTTGTATTAGGTTCTATGCAACATAATGTATGAAAACTATTATAAGGTTGTATACCTTTTATCAATATTAATTTTTCACAGCCTACACCTGCTGCAGCTCTCATAATAGACCCTAAATTTCCTGGTTCTCTTACATTGTCACAAATAATAGTAAGCGGCAACGCGTCGTCAGCGGGAGCTGTATTCTCTATATTAGGAGTTTCAAAAATTCCTGTATCGAGAAGCATAAATTATTACATGTGTAAAATTGTATTGTAAATCATAGAAGTGTATTATTACCAATTAACCCAGGGGATGAGGATACAGTGGACCACAACTGAATAGTTTTATATGGGACTTTATACAATTGTGTTTTTGGTGGAAGATTTAACTTGTCTATATCTGCTGAGTTACTGAAAAGTACAACTTTAGGCTGTACACCAGCTCGAAGCGCGTCTTGAATTAATCTCTGTCCTTCCAGGGCAATGTTATCATTTTTTTCTCTTTTCTTTCGTGACTTAACTTTAATCATTAATGACCTGAAACAAAAAAATATATATATTTAAACATAATTTCATCTTTAGATCGACACCAACCGTTTAAACCCTCCGACATGAAGGACGTATAACTAAACTACTGAAGGACTAGACTACCGAAAGGACATACACCGACCATATGTCTCTACAGACCTTCGAATTTTCGGTTTTATATCGGCCTACAGTACATATTTTGAATAAACATTATGTCGTTATTGTATTTTAACATTTTTTATGATAATTTATTCTATTTTATTTATAAATACAAGGATCTTCAGTAGCCGGTAATGTTTATATACAGACTAAAAACGAGTGGGATATTACCGGATCATCGTTCTCCAATGTGTAAAGATATATTCCATCTTATTTTTCATTCTATTCTGAATATAATAGAGAAAACGACACCTCAAAATCATAATTCCTTCCTATACCCGAACGTCCAACGCTTGATTGCACGTCGGCCCAATGGAAAAAATACTCTAAACTTCGCGCTACCGCGTCGGAAATGTTAAAACTGTAATAGCCGAGCATTGAACCTAAATACCTTATAATTTTATCATTATCTTGAAGAACAGTGAATGCCTTTTTCTTCTCAGTCGCCAACGATTCCACATCGTTGGTAGCTTTTGTAGTCTTTGCGGTTTTTGCGGTTTTTGCGGTTTTTTCAGTGGAATTCCTTCCTCTCGATTTCCTTGACGAAAACTTTTTACTTTCGGCAAATGTTTCTCGCGTAGTGTCGCTTGCTTCGTAAAGTTCATCTTCATTAACAATTGCAACCGGTCGGCGACTCGCCCATCTTACGTACGTTCGTGTTGCATCTAATTTTGCATTAATCGTTGGAAGTTTCGTTAACTGTCGAAGTGGCCGAAACGTGGTATGCACAATATTTAAAAATACCATTTTCGTTGCGTTTTAATACGATATAACAGTATCTATGTTTATGACCGCTTTAATGGAACTTGTAGACGCATAGTATTTCACTGTTAACCAAACAGATTTTAGATATTTACTTTATTAAAAGATTTATTCAGTATTGTGTCGTTCAAACAATTATTATTGTATACATGTATCACGCTTTTTTCCCGTAAATTGGTTAGAGCAGGGACTATATTACCATTGGAAGTTCAGGAAATGGCCGAATTTAAGTTGGTGAAAATCTATAATGCCGTATTAACACGCGTGATGTCGCCACTGATCTGTTAAATGTACGTTAAATGTTAGTTACCAGCAAATTATCTCAGCAAATGCGCACGTTTTTAATAAAGTTTTATTCAATTTGTTAATGGACCGCATTAATTGATGCTTGAAATTTTGTAACGAAAGAAAAGAAACTTCGTCGTTTGGAAGGTGGATATAAGAAATTGAAAGAATTGGGCAGCCTATGAACTGAAAGTAATTCCTTTATTTTAAACGTTATTTCTTACAACGATTTACTCGTTACACGTTCAGATGCGATAAATACATGTTGTTCATAGATCTCATGTTTACGCGTAAGTACAAGAGTTAATACATTCTCAGTTAGCAGGTCGGTATTTGTGTATTCGATCTTTTGTATAATCGTTTCCTTTACTTGTTGTTCTTGTATATTATCATAAAGTATACAGGCGTCACAATAGTACTAATACTATAATGTTACTGATGCCAGTAAAGTCTTAAAGCTAATAAGAGTAATTTTATTATTGTCCAGAGTGATCATTTATAAATTGCATAATATTTTAGAAGAAGTTAGTAAGAAAGATATACTTAAAAAATATTGTATGACTTTTATTGTCAAAGTCAGTCCTCCTGCATGTAACGATCAACTGTCGATCGAATACAGCATTGTTCCGATTAAGTTGCATACACATTCGTCTGAGCATTCGATCCCGAATGAGCACCGAGTGAGCGTTGATTTGCTCGTACGATACTCGTCTGGTGCTCATGTAAGATTACATATTCAGAGTTCGCATGCCAACGTGTTACACGCAGAAACGTTCCACACGTTTATAGTTTAAATATACTGATCATGATTCAATCGCGTGTTCACTTTGATGTACCGACAGAGAGAGTTTGGTTCCGTTCACATGAATAAAACGTTCGCTTGTTCGATGTTCATGCGATGCTCATTCCGGGTGAATGCTCAAATGAATACGCAGCTTTATATTTGAACGCATAATCGTAATACGGAATAAATAGAACAATGAGAAAACAGTGAATTAATTTTGAGGTATATCTTTTCTCTCATCTTTTGGCTGATATTTAAACGAATAATAATTGCAGTTAAATGAGATACGCGATTACTGTATAAGAATATTTTTAACATACGTGCAATTTTAAAGTTTCTATACGTAGACTCATGTATATATCTTCCATCCCTTATGCTAATTGATTTCAGTTTACATAAAGTTTCTATTTCTAATATTGTCCAAGATAAAGCTGTTCGTTTAATAGTTTCATACATATATTCGTGTATGCGCAGACGTTGGAAAAACAGAGTATAGTTGTATGAAAATACTGAAAGTAAAATACCGAACAGATTGAATCTTTGTCCAGAGTTTTTCCAATCAGTCCCTACTCTTGGATATCAGGCACTGATTCGACAGTTAAAGAACCCTGGTCAAACATATCCGTTTTTTAGAAACTTCATCGACGCGATACACAAGGAACACAGGAGGAACAGTGATATTAGCATAACATATATACTTGTGTATCTTGATATGCATGTATATAATACTTGCAGTTCCAAGCGTATATGTAATGTTCATCATATATGTGTTATGTAGTCTGTATTTTTGTGTGTATCTATGCGTATTCGTTTAAATGTATATGAGCACGTATCGTATTTAAATAGATCTATGTAAGTATAAAGTATTTATAATCAGGCGTTAGGATTGCTCGTGGTATCAAACCATTTTCTATGTATAATTATTCAGAAAGTTGTCATTTTGTACGCATTGTAGGAGCTGTAAGTGATAAATTCTTAGCACGAGATATGGATTAAGCCACATAAATGTCTGTCTTTAACCTAGTTAATAATATTTCATTTCTTGTTATACAATATTACATTTACTGTTTTTATTGTAAACGAAACACCATGTATATTTCGTTATATTGATCTCGAAGATTCGAGGTGACACCAAAATGCTTCGCCGAATGGTGTTTCGTCTACATTAATATAGAATTGACCCTTAAGCCTTTATTATTGGCATGGCATTTTTAACAGCATATAAACTGTAGCCTTAATAATTTGTTGTCTTTTTTTTCAGTGTGAATACGGGAAAGAAACCAAAATTTGATAATGCACGCATTATTAGTCATGGTTAAAGTAAAAATCTGTAATTCATAGTCAGCGGGCAATCGATCGATTACTTAAGGGTCGAAGTTTAAATCGCACGTACGCGTAATCGATACATGCGGAGTTCGAGTAGAAGAAAATGAAGCAACGCGTTTTTGTTTCTCCCAGGAAGTTCATCTGTTTTCTGTTGATTTTTCTTTTCTTTTCATATCATTACTAATTATTCTGTCAACGTACAGATCGTAAAGTTGAAAATCGAAATTGCAACAGCATCGATTGCATGTACGAGCTACGAGAAATGCCTCTTAAGATTAATTATTGTCATTCGTATAGTTTTGTTGATTATGCTTTGTAGTCTCTTATCATAATTAAATATATTATATATATACGTGTAAATATATACATATATTTATATAATATACTGTCAAACATACATACATACATACATATATATATTGTCAAAATTTTCAAAATATTAGTCTTTCTATTTTATTGTCAAAGTTGGAACGAGACGGAGAAAATCAGGGCGTAACGTGTGATTTCATTAAACTTTCCTTCTGTTCTGTAGCAACGTATATAGAAAAATCGATTTCCGTTACAGTTTTTTTTCGTTCGCTCGATCTGGAACCGAAAGAAGGGAAGAGTCGAGACGGGACGACGACATCGTAAACGGTACGGAAAAACAATTCACGATCAGTCGGTCAACGGCTAATAATCAAGTGAAATATTGAACGAATATTAGAACAGGTATAATATTTCATTATAGCTAAATAAGATTCTATCATGGCTAGATCGAATAGGAATACTGCTTGCTCAAGAAAGCGTTTATATGGAAATGTTACCCCCGTTTCGTCCCTGTTTTCTCCGCTCAACGGTGTCCAAAGAACGTTCACGTCGCCATTGTCGATATTTTTGTCGAGAATAGTATCAAGCTTAGACACCTGGAAGATACTATGTAATCGTGTTTCGGTGAACACGATCGCGCGATTTTCATTCTCAACGATATGGAACGAATTAAGAAAATATAGATTTGTAGAGTTAGCTCGTGGTAAAGCCATTTCGCGCAGTGATTCGTCCCGATTCGTTTCGATTCATTCCGATTTGTCCCGATTCATTCGTTCTGTTGACGTTTTTGGCTTGTTTCTTTTGTTCTCAGTTGGTCGGTCACAGGTGGAAATCGCGGAGAACTCGCGGGAACGTCAAGCTTGATCCAGCATCAACGAAAACGGAACGATCGAGCACGATTGATCGATCCACGTGGGTTTGAGGATGTCAGAAATTTTTAGGGAAGCCGAAACTGCGAATTCTTTTGCGATCATACCGTGCGTGGACGTGCCCAGAGGTACGACATATTGATCTTCAGAGCCTTTTCCGGTTCTACGATAGCTGGGCATCCCGACGAAAAGATTAACGTAACATGTATTCACGGGACTGAGGTCCGCTCCTCTAAAAGATAAAAACACGAGACCAAATCAGGTTTGCAATATTGTTAAACGACTCGAAAACAGCTAACCATGAATCGAACGCTGATAATTATTATTGCCGTGCAGGATCTTATAGAAGTGTACTCACCGACCATGCCTGACCAATATTCGGCACATTCGACGGATATCGGCCCTGGCCGAATTCGTAATTGGCTTTCGTCGGGATTCGCAATGTTGTCTTCGAGAATTGCTTCCGGTATTGTTGCATCGGTGATTGATACTCGTCGTCCGTTGATTCCTCGGAGTCAGACGTATTCCCCGCCATTTCCTCAGCCTTGTGTTGCTCCTAAATCATTCATCGTGTTTGCCAAGATATCGAACTATGTTTTAAAATGCATCGTAATCGTGCAACGTGATAGGAGATCGCGTTTTTTTTTATAAAACGATTCAGGAGACAGAGAGTTAGCCTGGTTGCCGATTTCGAACGCGGACAAGGCGTCTAGAAAGAACAACATTGGTTCAACGGTTCGGTTATCGGTTCAAATGAACTCGCCGCCGCGACAATACTTCATCAGGTCAACTGTCCTGTCTGTAAATTGTAATATTTTTATTCTTCGCGAGGGACCAGGTATTTAATACCTGTACCGAGTGGTAGGTATAGAGGTAGGGACAGGGGTGGGGGTAGAGGTAGGAGTATCGGGGATCGTCGGTCGTACATTATACCAGATAATAATAGTGTTTGTTGTTAACCTGTAGCTCGCGGATGCGTTCGGCCCGAAGCAGCTCCTTCAAGTGCTGAAAACTGCCAGCTTGTGGGACTTGGGCCAAAGCAGGAGAACCACCACCCATTGTGCGGAAATTGGTGATCCGTCGTCTCGGCGACGTGGGATAAGAATTGATCGTTCCGTAAAACGGTGGAATTTTGTCGAGTGGCCGCAGGGAATGTCGCATTCCGTTCCTTAACCTGCTTCCTGCCGGGGTCTTGTGCACGATTCTTCCGTAAATCGGAGTGCTACCAGCAGCGCGATTTCGTGCCCTCGCCGCGAATCTGCCTGCGAACGTATACACCAGCTCTCACGACACGCGTCGCAACGCATCGGTACAAAAGTGGTAAGTCGATTACCAGTTACTCAAGTAGGTACATATGTATACACTTTTGCGTACTTGTTTTTAATACATCGTTATAGCGTATTCAGGAAATTCTTGGGCAAGGATTCGAATATAAACGATGGCGTCGAGCGACACGACGCGTACGCAACCGTCGACAATTTAATTATTTAGTCAGCATGCATTCCTTCGCTTATTTACCGTTCATACGGTGATTATTTTGAGCGTCTATATCAAGTTAGAAATGAAGTATCGAATGAGACCTGTTAATCGTTTTGGGCGATTGGATGTAAAAGGCACGCGTCGGAATAGTCTCGTTGGAAACATACGAAAAGTGAAAATGATTCCTCGACGGCGAAAGGGTAAAGTGATGTCAACGTGTTGAGCTTGACAGTCGAAGTGAAACATCGATATAAAATTCTTCGTAAGATCCCCCCAAGGAAATGACCACCAGAGACGGTTAAGATTTCGATCGAATGGGAGGCTAGACGATTTATACGAAAGGTCAAGTAGGTACATATAAAGGATCGTCCGTGACATCTACTCCAAGCTGTTTCGGTCGCTCGAAACTCTTGATCCGCGTAAAGAAAGTTCGGCCGTCTCTGGGGATTCCGGTGATGGTGATACATAGGTGTTGTTCGAAGGGGTGGTCGCACCGGTTGCGTTGGTCAGGGGTAGGTATACTTGGGAGCTGCCGAGAAGCCCTCGAATCAAATTCGTTCGTGACAAAGAGAACGAACGGGTCACACGATATCGAGTGAGATAGAGCGATAACAGAGTAATCACGTGGTACTGACTTAGCGCTAACCATTGGTCGGCGAAATACCCCTCTTGGCCCTGTGCCGTTCAGTTTGTAGGAGCAATTCCAACTCAGCAGCTCCCAACTATACTCTAACGGCGAGCTAGTGGGGGAGCGAGGGGGGATGAATATTGTGGACTCTGTGACAGTCGACCGGAAACGATCTTACCTCGATAGTTAAGGGGAGGCTTGGCGCGTTCGGAGTTACGGTTCCACATATTGTAAGAGAACGGATCGGAATAAAGGGAGTATCCGGTGGTGGTCTTAGCAGCTCTACTCTGTCGTTTGGTGTACCTCCACATAGCCCTCAGTTCCTCGCATGTCGGCTCGGTCAGGTCAACGCGCTTCTCGGCGATGTCGCCGGTGGTGGTCCCCGACTGAGTTGAGATCGGATCGATGTATCGTATACCGGCCACCAATGGGCTGCTCGAATACGCTAAGACGAAAGCGGTCCATACGGCCACGGTACGCATTTTCTGTACAACAAAGAAAAAGTGTTGCGAAGTGAAAATACTGGCCGATCGTAACTATCTACTTCGTGTAACGGGTATAATTGGGTATAATGGGTTTAATGGGATGTACAACAAGCATTTCCTTTCTTTCTTTCTTTCGGACGAATGGGATTCAGTCATTTCGTTCATCGAGCTCCATTCCTAAAGGGGCGAGAGTTCTATAGACGTTAAAGCAAAAGTCTAAGAGATTTTCGCACTAAATCTCCGATAGTTTGTTGATGTTTGCAAACTGTAACCATATGGCAGGTAACCAAGTTAACAAGTTAACTTAATTCGGAAAGGCACATGGTTTCTTCAGGTTTCGAAACTTTAACGCTATTTTCACGAATCTGTACGTTTCACTCTGATCGTATGTTCGTTACTGGATCAACGAATATGTCGATCGAACGTTAATCGGTGTCGTCTCGATTACCATTCGACCCAGACAATCCGTCGTAGTTTCTACCTGTGTAGAACACATTAACGACATTGAATCCTCTCCCTTTTCTTCTCGTCTCTTTTCCCAGCTGACATTTCCGAGACAAGGAGGATCGGTCGTTCGACTCGATTGTATGGGGTGATTCGATAGAGCCGCGGGTGTTACCGAATCGGTGACTCGGCTTTTCAAGACTGCCGGATAATAGACGGGTCGATTATGATATCATTTTTACGCCTGACAAGGCAAAATCCAATTATTCCCGACGATGAATTTCAATCGGGTATTGTACACCCTTGTATTGTTTCATCGTCACCGGGAAAGTTGATCGTATTGTCGCGCGAGGTGGTTTCCAATCAGTTGCGATTGATGAATTGATCGTTCGACTCTCGAGATAAATGAACATTTTATCGGAACGACGCGAGTTTTTCGGTGATTTACACTTTTTCGAGGGTAAACATACACTCTGTAAAAAAAAACAGAATGTTCATCAGTTCGGCCCCTTGTCGCGGGAAATAGGAAGACAGTAGTAGTCGTTGAACGTTCCTAATTTCACAAGTTGTGGTATTTTTTTCATACTTAATCCTCGAATCGTACAACATTACCTGTACTCGTAGTGGATTCTCGAGTTTCGCAACATTTTCACGGAATACACGTACACATGTGATATCGAGCATAAAGGCGTTAAAAACCACTATCCACCGTTACGAACGGTAACAGCTGTTCTTCGAACTTTTCTCGAAAGTCTCAGGGTTGGCTTCGGAGCCTCGTACATGAAAATTCGGAGCGTAAATGAATGTTCGCTTTCTAATCGAAAGCCAGGGTTTCTGGGAATTTACAGTTCATAAACGAGGCAAGAATTTTCCATTCCTATCACTTCTCGATCGAAGAGGCTGTGAAGAAGTAACGTAACGCGAGTGTTTATCCCTTCGTCCCCATTTTCGAGTGATCTTCAAACGATCGAAAGATTGATATTTTCTTCAAGTTAATATTACGTGTAGAAAAATTGGCGAAAACGGAGGGCGATGATTCGATGAATCGTGTGCAAGCAGCAAACGAACTAGCAAAGAAAGCATGAATGGAGCCAGCGGACATACGGGGTGGAATCGTGGCAGACAGAGAAAGAGCGAAACAGAGAGAGGGTTGCCGAGAAAGGAAGGAGGTCAAGAGTGGAACGAGGAGAAGCTGGTGAATGAACGAGAATCGGATTCACTAACCTGCCAGTCCACGCAGTCCGGAAACCGAGGAGCAACTGAGAGAGCTGCTATCATCATCCGCGGCCCGACTATTCGCCTTCCTTTCCACCCCCGCTACGAGCACACCACCCCTGCGTTTCATTCCCTCTCCATCTCCACCACTTCCACCCTCCCAGTCCTCCCAAACGCCCTCTCTTTGCTCTCCCCCGTTTCTTTCTTTTCTCGGCTGCTGCTCCTCCTCCACTCACCGAACGGTCCATTCGTCGACACCAGAGAGGCTGTTCTTACTGGGATTTTCACCGAAAAACTACCCCTTTTCTACCCGGTCTCATTATGCTTCTTTGCATTCTTTCAAAGATCGTTACCCTTCCCATCGAACATTCCTTTCGATCTGCTGCGTTTCCCACGGTTTTCCACCTCGTTTCGCGATTTACCGTATTTCTGTTAGAACTCCCGTCGATCGACGGTCGATTAGAAACCCTCTACCGGTTCCCGTTACGCTCGCGAAACGAAACGTTTAAACGGTCAGCGAGGTTGTACGTTGTAGGTAATGGATGCGTTTATTTCTCATCGAGCGAATTAGACCTTGGATCGAGCAACGATCTCGACGGGAAAATTGGCTCGATGCAGCGCGTAACCGGAGTTTGTGATTTCTTTTTATATGCCGACTGTGCCAGATATAGATTCATTTATCGAATCCCACTCGTACAAACGGGTACGAATGACCTGGGTCATGGTCTTTTAGTATTCCCCCGAATGTACGATATATGCATTTACGTTGGAACAGTTCCATTGAAGACTCGAATTCCCGCGTTATTCGTCTCTTGCCGATCTCAACGCTCTGTATCAAACGACTATCTTTTACCTACGATCGAATCGTGTGATAAGCAACGAAGCTACGAAAGAAGGGTAACAGCGCGAGCAAGCTTACGTTTGCTTCCGGTCCGCCTGCGCAACAAGTTTCTCTCTGGGACTTAAAATCGTTGTAGCTCCCATCCACCGCCCAAACGAGAAACACGCTGTTACGTCACCCAGAGTAATACTCGGTTCGTCGATGATCAACTAGCAAAGTGTTTAGTCATTTTTTGTTTTTGTTTTTAGAACATGTTCAAATGATAACCCGTGGAGCAGCTATTTTTCGCGGTAAACGATCGTAAGATCGATCCCCTTGAAATCTTCTGGACCACCGTGTACTTGATTATTAAGATCACCTGTTAAATATTCGATCCTATTTATTTACGGTAATTTGTGTGTAAAAATGTGTAAAGTTTAACGAAATTGTATACAGAGGACACGCGATATGACTGCGATGTGACGTGACAAACTCGCATACTGCGTCAGCTGTTTCGTAACAGTGGTCGTTGTCTGTACACATAATCGTCCTCGAAATGTCATGCTCCGCTATTCCACGGGGATCGATGAAATTATCATTGAACGTTTAACAATCCCGAGTCTGATTTCCGACAAAAAAAAGTCGATCAGGAACGTCGTATCGATAGAAACGAGGGTCTCGCAGCTGTTGAAGCGATACCAAGGAAATGCCGTCGGGGAACAATGAATGGAATCGAAACATCTTCTTATATGCCAGATTATCCGCACGAATATTGCGCGGCGAGTTAGCAACACCGGTTTCGAACAACCTCCGCCCTTTCTGTAGTCTTCCGTCACAGCCTTTTAACCGTTCGTCGCGATCCTGCCCGTGGTCCTTCGGTGTAATCGAAAACAAGGATGGAACAGCCCTTCTCTCGTTAACCCACCCACGGAATTCCAGTAATCGGGCTACCGTCCGTGCCTGTCGAGAGGGTGGAATAAGGTGGAATAGGGTGAAATAGGGTGAAAGAGAGCGAGCAAGAGGGTGGACGAAGGGAGAGGAAGAAGAGTATTCGCTCCGATTTTCCCCCTCGCGTTTCAAGGCCCCTTCTCCTTCTGCCAGCCTGTGTCACAGCAGTGCGGCTGCTGAATGACCTAAAGTGGGGGTAACCTCGTCTCCTCTGAACCACCCACGCAATCGATAGCAGCCTTGCCGCTTCTACTGAATGGACTCTGCCCTCCACAGTCCCCGTCCCCCGTCGCCGGTTGCTATTCCTCGCCGTTCCGCGCTCCTTCTCGCACGCTTGTCCGTTCGAACAGAAAACGTGGCATCCCTTTTCATCTTCATTCTATCGATTACTACGCCCTTGCGTTCCGCGCGATCCCGAGGGGACGGGTGGAGGGCCGCTCTATCGACCCGTCCACCTGTATTACAGTTCATTCATAAATCTTTGCTGCTTTTCACTCGATATCCCCGTTCCCGCTGACTTTAGGTTTTCCTCTCCCGCGAGTTCAATCCCGTGAAATTCCGTACCGGACGCGAAATCGATCCGCGGCTCCTTTCGTTATCGACCCCCTTTCCTCCCCATTAACTTTAATATCGTTCGACGGCAATTCAATCGACAACTTGTGTATAGACCCGAGGGAGCACGTGCGCCGCGAGCAACAATCTCCGGACACGCTGCCTTTTAGGGGTCTCGTCCTTCCTTTCTGTAGAGAATTATACGTCATCGATGTTGCAATCGATTTCATTCATCTCTGCCAAATGGAAATTGATCGACAGATCCTTCTTTACGAGTCGGATCGATCGATCGATAACAATTAATTATCTTAACGCTAGCAGAGCCGAACGTCACGCCAAAGAATTATTCTAAAGCCGTGTTTTGACGATATAACAGATTTGCCATTACATAGCGAAAACCTGTGACAGAAAGGTAGGAAGGGATACAGATACAAGAGCGTTTAAATAGTTAATAAATTTATTTATGACATTTTTGTTAAATACTGTACATTATTCCATTAGTTTGAAATGCTTGAATACGTGTACAAATTGATTGCTAGTAAGCACTAGACGTCTACAAGAAGTTATTCGTAACTATAAATAGTGAGACACGTTTCGAGAGTCGGTGTAACTTCTTCTAGATGATTCGCCCTCTAATTACATTCGCACGTGGCCATTCGTGTCAATTGTTGAGTCGTATCGTATCGACGAGCAATAATCCATCGTTAAAAAAAGATACACGCGTGTGCATACATAATATTGAAGTCTAATATCCGGGAAGGGCACGCATACGCTCCAGTTTTCTACGATATCGAAGCTCTGACACGGTTCAACTAAGAGGTGAAGCTCTACGCGGACGTACAAATATTGCGGCGGTACAACGATACGAAAGGTTCGCCGAACCTCTTTTTAAAAGCTACACCTTCGATTTCGACAACTGGATACCGGCTAATTGATCGCGAGTCAAGTTGTCGAGCGAATAAACTACGACGTCGCATCTTGTTACTCCGTAACGAGTCGGGGAATACGTGTACACGCTTATCCTATACTTTTAAAATAAATCAGCTATAATGCACGAGACTTGTACGTAAATACGTTCGTGTTTTAACGTTTCACGTTAATGGAACACCAATGTTACAATTTCTATAATGTGTATCGAGTGTAGTTTAAAATGGACATAAAAAAAAAAAAAAAGACACGATTCGTAGAATGCTCTTGGTCCTTAGTCGCTGCTGGAAGATCATCTTTCGCTGCTCCAATAACTCTTACCGATAACCTCTAGAAACAAACGTACAGTTCCTTTTCTTTATACCCTGTACCGATTGATATTCCAAAGTGCTATCGTCGTCGTCGTTTACCCGATAGAAATTGTCTACCTTACCTTGTTACGTGTACGACACACCTGACCCAGACCTACCTGTACGATTGCTAACAGGGCTACGACTTCGAGAGTAGCTCCTACTGTAACTTCTACGGTTCCCACGGCCATTGTGTTCCCTACTGTGGCTTCGACTCCTGCTTCTCGAGTAGCTGCGATCCTTCCCGTTGCGGCCACCCCGAGACCGCCATCGGTTTCGTCCACCTACACGAAGTACAGTTCAAATTTTTATTATCTCTGAGTGATTAATTATTGAGAGGGCTCGAGCTTTAATCGTTCAGATTTTCTGTCTACGAAATAATCGCCAAGTACCTCTGTGTCTCCCGTATCCGCCGGTTTTACTATCTGCAAGCTCCAGTAACTTTGGATTGATCACTTGATTCGCTTCCTTCAATACCTGGATCAGATCGTTGGCCTTATTCGAGTTGTTCGGCGTGAAAAACGTATAAGCTGTACCAGTTTTCTGTCGACGACCTGTTCGACCGATTCGATGAACATAATCTTCCGAACAGGAGGGATAGTCAAAATTGATGACAAACTTGACGTCTTCGACGTCTGAAATGAAGCATAAGGTATTAGCGGTTAGTTTCCAGAGACATCCGTCTCGAGGACAGACATTTGGTTAAAATAGTAGTATGGCAAGGTGTACGTAAAGTATGTATTAAATATCAATCGTGTACTTTAAATTAAATGATTCTGTTAATACGCTCTCTAAAAGGTAGCTGCCACGGTATCATCGACTCTCTACAATCGTTTTTATGAATCTTTTTCATTTCACGCGTACAGTCTTGTCAATTGTGCTTCTAATTTTTTACGAAAAATTCCGTTAAACTTGCAAATATTTTAAAGACGAAGAAAATCTACTTGTTTAGAGAGCGTTTTGATGTGAGAAGAAAGCTCTGAAATAAAGACAGATTTCCGCACAGAGACAATCCTGGTTCCGTTTTAATACATATGTAGTACTTTTGGCTTTACGTTTCTCCGATTTAAATTGATTGAGTGCTTTATTGCGATAGCTACTACCGCGCACAGTTTAGTCTCACAGTTGAACATACTGAAAATACTAGAATAAAAAGTAAACGTAATGAGAAATTGAAACCAGAATTGATATATACATACAACCTACAATTGGTATAATAGTTAGTATGATGTGAATATATAATGATACAGTTATCATACAGGACGTAAAAGGATAAGATGGAACAGTGAATTTCAGAAATGGAGATAAATGATATATGTATACGTATATAGAAACGAAGAAATATACCGAAATATAGAGATATACGTATGCATACACGTTCAGTGTCTCGTGAGGTGCGGTTTGCCAGGAAAACATTCAAAATTCCCAAGCTTAAAACAAGAGAACTCTTGGTAATTTTGTGAAACCATTAGGCAACAACAAGCTATGCTTCTTTCCAACAGTTAAACATACATGTTTCTATTCTACTGTCCGATACAAAGTTCATATACATGTAGTGATCCCATGAAAGTATCAAGAATCAAAGTTAGTCTTGTCTCGGGAATTTCTCTTGTCTTTTGATACACCAGCAACTTATGAAACACCTTGCTATATGTATATGCTCTTAAAAAAGATCCACATACAGAGTCCCCCAGAAAAATCCATTTGAACCATATACACCTTGTTCAAATCTAAGATGCTCTTGAATCAAGTACAATGTTGCTTAACACTTTGTTCAGAGAGTTACTACTTTACTGTAACGTAGTCATAGTCGTCCTAGTCGTCGTCATTGTTCTAGTCAAGTTGAAATATCTATACATAGTGAAACAATTGGAACAACTTTTCTTTAATCAAGAATCATCCTAGATTTTTGATGCGAACAACGTTATATACAGTGAATACAAGGTTTTTTTTCTGGGTGACCAGTGTATATATATATATATATATATATATATATATATATATATATATTGTATAGCAATTAATTTAATATTACTGTTATACTAAAATTAGGCAGTGGGTGAGTGTCGCTAGCAACGTACGGGCAGGGCCTGGCTGTTTGCGCTCGCTCCAGCTACAGCCTCCGCCATTCTGTTGCTACAGGGCACACTTAGAGGCTCTGGCATCAGCTACCATGCCACCGCCTCTCATTGGACCGTTGTTGGGTCTGATTAGCTTGAGCGGCCAGCGCAGGGGATTCTATTCTGGCAACAACGACTTGGCCAGCCCAGATGGCGTACAGCGTAGCGTAGAACTGATATCCAGTATGTAGGAGGTTAAGTAGTAGATCCCGATTTGGCCCGGACTGGCCCTTCACGGAATTGACGTATAGAGGCACGCGTCGCAGCCAGCGCAGACAATGCAAACCAGTGCACCACCGAACAAACAGGCGGCGGGCACCTCCAATTTGCTTTGCATTACCCGGCGTGGGCCTGCGCGCAATGTGCCTCTGCAATACAAACAAAGATCCAACCGCGTTAGGTATATGTTTACCTCGTTATCTTCCTGTGTTCAATATCAAGTTTTCTATTACACCCTTTCTGTTTCTTTCTCTTTTCTTTATCATTTTCCTTCCCTTTATTTTCGTTAGATTTTACTTTCTTTCTTTCCTTCTTTCTTTAACTTTATTCTCTAGCATCTTCAACCGCGAACGAGTTCTCATTAAACTCACAATTGACTTTTAAATCATGCTCAACAAAGTTCAGTTCAAATCTCATCTAAAGAAACTGTCGTGACAGCACAAGTTTCGGCAAGCTTGAATTTACAATTTGTCTTTAACTGAGACAAAAACAAAGAAAAGAATGCAATGTCATATTAAAATTGATAGCTGTACTGCTTGCCGATCGTATCTAATATGAATCTCTTTATCTTACTTTCATGTGTTATTTTAATATTGTTACCTTTAGCAAAGAGTCAGGAAGCAAAGAAACACGAATATTGAAATTGTTAAATGAACCACGTTATGCTTTTAGAAAATTCCGTATGCCCGATCGAAATGTAATGCAAAGTTGTTTATTTTCACAGAAACAAGTATTCTATATGTTTACTCTACATTTAAAAGGATTAGTCCTTAAAGAGATCTCGTACAAGATTGATAGACCTATTTTTATCATATATTTGCTATACCTGAATGCAACGTTCAATAAACTGCCGCTATTCAGACCGTACAAGTTATCGCGAATTTTAATGAATAAATAGTTCTGAATTACGTTACATACTTATGTGTATTAGTCTGTAGCAGGTTATCTGTTCACTTGCTACAAATTACTCATTATTACCCTTCTGACACATAAAGTGGTCCAAGTCTAAATCAATGCATACACAACGTAACCTTGCTCTGATCGATTCTCTAAGCAAAAAACTTTCATTTACAAGTATACACATGTTTTACTGAATTGTACTTATCCACTATTTCTACTAATATTTTAATAATAAATAATAAATAATAATAATGGAGTTTATCAGAACAAGATGTCTTGCATGTTGCACCAATTAATTAAGCTCAAATAAGATTTATAGAAATAATGTGATTTAAAGTACTCCATTCTCCATACCACAGGAAAACGAGCAATGATGCTTAATCTTACAATTCTGTTATGTTATAGCAAGTATCTTACTTACCAAGACCACGAGCAGCAACATCTGTTGCAACAAGAATTGGTGCTTTTCCCGATCTAAAATCTGAAATGTAATGTTGTCATTCAAGTAATAATTCTAATTAATCGTCGGTTTAAGGATCAATTTGGAATATTTACCTTGCAAAACCCAATCCCTCTCTTGCTGCGTTTTGTCACCGTGTATACAAACAGCAGGCCAACCGTCTCTCTTCATTTTTCTAGTTATTTCGTCTACCCTGCGTTTCGTTTCAATGAACACTATTGTTTTGTTTTCACTCTCTGCCATTATTTCTTTCAAAAGAGTGCTTAATCTATAAATACAAATAAAATTAACCAATCATTTCTTAGACACCAGACTCGAATACCCTCATTCGATAACTTACTTGTTTTCTTTCTCGTAATCCTGACAAACATCGATAATTTGTAATATATTATGATTTGCAGCTAATTGTAAAGAACCGACATTAATTTGAGCATAATCTTTTAAGAAATCTTCGGCTAAATTTTTTACTTCTTTCGGCCATGTGGCAGACCACATTAACGTCTGTCTGTCTGGTCGAATTTGCTCGATAATTTTCCTAATTTGGGGTTCGAATCCCATATCTAACATTCTATCCGCTTCGTCTAGTACCAAATAGGTACATCTTTTCAAGTTTGTACGACCTGATTCAAGGAAATCTAATAATCTACCAGGTGTAGCTATAACTATTTCTACACCGCCGTCCAAGTCCCTAGCTTGCGCACCTTTCGGTGCTCCACCGTATAGGCAAGTGTTTCTAATACCCGACGAATGCCCAAAATCATCGGCCACCTGCTGAATTTGTTGCGCGAGCTCTCTAGTAGGAGCTAATACTAACGCGATAGGCCCATCCTTTCGACCCAATTTCGGCTGACTATTAATGTGCACAATTGCTGGTAATATGTAAGACAATGTTTTCCCAGAACCAGTTGACGCGATTCCAACCATGTCCCTTCCGCTTAAAGCAATTGGCCAACCTTGTGCCTGAATCGACGTAGGTTCGGTGAAACCTTGTCGTCTGTAACATACAAACAGATGTAACGTGTTTGCATTTAGTTTGCACTAATCAACACCAAGACTTGATTAGTTGCAGTTTTTTCCTCTAAAAAAAAAAACTGTTATGCAAATAATACTCACTTGATCTCCTTGAGAACATAATCGGGAAAACCTGTTTCTTCGAACGTAAATACAGGATTGGGTATATTTTTTCCCTTAAGAGTAATTTCTTTTTCGCTTCGATATTGTTCAACGATTCGTGGATCACGATTCTGAACTGCCTCGTGTGGCACATAAAAATCTTTTTTGAAAGGCTCCAGTCTGCTCAGATCCCAACGAGGTTTTCTCAAATTTGCTCCTGGTTGACCACGATTATTTCTGCCTCCGCCTCGATCCCGACCCCCGCTACCACCCCAACTTCTTCTGTCTCGTGGTGATCTACTACGAGATCTTGTACGAGACCGACGTCTCCTGTCTCTATCGCGACTTCGACTGAAATATGTTATTATATGTGCATAAATCTAGAGGTTTGAAAAATTCTTAATTACATATATAAGTGTCATCTGATGGGGAAATTGCGAAAAAAACACATGAACTCCAAAACCCAGTAATCGGTCCAACTTACCGAAATAACATGTTTCATCGATCTCTTTGATGGATGATGATTCATCTGTGAAATAATCGTTCGAGAAATCAGCAGATAAGTGTCTGGTAGGTTGATGTCGAGCAAAAAATGCAAAATAAAGAAACGTCCGGACAAACATCGAAAGAATTTAACAACTGAATAAGCAAATCAATTCCGTCTGGTAACGAAGATGCATTATTTTTTATTTATCATTTTTTCGTGTACAGTTTATTTATATATAATTTTGGTACATTCAACATTATCGTTATTCTGTAGCAATTTTACTTTATTCTATGAATATTTAAATCCGGTATCATCTGTTGTTGTGTGGGAGTACACGATTGGTGAACAGGTTGTCGGTCCTTGCTATTACACAGCAACAATTTTATGGTATTTTAGTTTTGCTCGACATCACCCTACCAGAAACTTACCTGCTGATTTCTTGAATGATTCTTTCACAGATGAATCATCATCTGCAGACGGAGATAATGAAATATGTTAAATGGATAAGTTATATCGACTACTGAGTTTCAAAGTTTACGTGTACACCTTACAACTTTCCCATCAGTTGACAGCTACATAATTGTGCTTTTCAAAATTCCTAGAACCTGTAGGTTTATGATTTACAAACATACTATATTAGCAGCAAGATCCAAAATTGGTAATTTTCTACCACTGTCCTTTATAAAGTATTTAATTATATATTTTTAAATATATACATAATGATATATAATGATAAAGCCTAAGAACATTGATTATGTGGATTATGTCCTCCATTTCGTTGTACAATTTGCAAGGCTCCCACTGAGCACAAACCAAAGAAACAACAGGTTATGCGAAATCAATAGTGAAAGGGTCTATGCGAATCCTCCGATATCATTATTTCTTATCCGCGCACATTCGCTGATGTGTCATTACAAAAACAGTCTGAATTTATTAAAACTTCTTCCAAATATATGACTCCAATACCGAATACTTTGAGCATATTGATGATAACATAGAGACTCTGAAGCAACTATATACACACATGGCTGCTTACCTTCTGTAGCGACCCATATTCAATTTCTCTTCGGTTTCACTCTTCTTTTATTGGAACGTTATACTATTACTAATAATTAGTAGAACACGAAAAAAAGCCGCGAGTTACCATGTAACTTGAAAACTTAACTCCAATCAGAAGACGCAAATGAAAGCGGTTCGTACACCACAGATGACACAATCACGAGAGGGAAAAGATGGTATCGAGAAATGTTAACGCATGCGCAACGCTTAATGAAAATCGTTTATTCTTGGTACTTCTAAATACATATATCCTGAACATTCATTAAGAAATAAACAATTTAAATAATACCGACAAATAGTTCTGGGCCGTCCTTTTTCGAGAATTCTGGATATTGCTCGAAAAAGTGTACACATCTAAGCGATATATAGACGCGTAAGCGTTATGGCACAATTCTTTAAGATATGATGTATTTGCATCCGCGTGAACTGCCCATTTATAATTGTTCCTCTTGTCAGGAAAACGTTTTCTAAGATAAATGAAATGTAAAAAAATTGTACATTGAAAAATTTTGATATTTGATCGAATATAAAATAGATTCATTCCACGTGCGAGAATTGACTACATTCGTAGCCCTCTAGCGAGGACTCGAGGAAGCATCGATATACTGGTGCATCTTGCAGATCTTGCATTCACAACACAACGCTTGTGTCATTTCACACAGTTGTTGTCTAGCCATCGGAGAGAGAGGAGGTGTTCAAGTTCATTTCGCATCCCACTTGTGCGGTATATACATATAGCATTTCAGTAACTATCTCACAAGATTTCATTAGGGCAGGAAATATTCTTGATTATCAAAGTCCTTAAATTGTTTAAACGTTAAATTAATTTCTTATCCTTTTCAAAAGGATTAGTGGTACGTGCATAAGTGATCAGATTCGTGCAACATATTAACCGAAGAAACTTTGAATCATTCTTGCGTGTGACTTGATAGTAATGTGTTACGATGAAATGGGACAAGAATAAAATGGAAACTTGTCGAAAACTTTGTGTCGGAAACTAGAGACCGTGAATTCGAAACGTGATAATGAACGCCTGTAAAAACCTTGAACGGCGAACGTGCAGTGAGAAACAATGTGCATGATCTAATACGAGAAAGCAAGAAGTTGGTTGCGCGAGGAATGTGATGAGAAATCACGGAGACGTCAACCAAGATTATCACTTCACTTTCAGGATCATCGAGTATAATCGATGCTGTGCAGTCTCCCTTTTTGTCATGCGAGAAGCAGGCCACGATGAGAGACGGGACGATCACCACGCGTGCTGATGTTTACGCCGAGGAAATCCCCGGCACCTCTGACAGGTGGGCTTTTAATTCTTCTATTTATACGTTTTACTTTGTTAGAACGTTAATAATCGATGATACAGAAAAGAAGAAAATTTTCATGACATGTAGTTCGTTATAGCCGATATAGATTTTGATCTAGAAATTTACTGCATGCTCTTTTGGCAGTTTGTTTAACGATGTCAAGCGGCAGTTATCATTGAAATAAATTATTCATACCGTAGTGTAGATGAATAATGCTTGACATTATCACGCTGAATCAAATTTGAATACTTTATGTCATACGCTTTAACGTATCGTATGTCTTCCACGAAGGTAAAGAAGTCTGCTGTAATTCAATATGTCATCTTTGAAGGTAAACGTAATGAATACATGTACGCGCGCGAAGCAGCAATGTACATCGTCCTGAGATGATATTTCAAATAACAAACATATATTTATACTGTACTTTTTCAGTAGGATGTTAACGTTATCCGCATTATCCGATGATATTGTATGGGAGAGCTCGAAAGTTTCGAAATAATGTTCATAATTTATGCGGCGCGACTTTTCGGAAGGCATTACCACGGAAAGTTTTATTTTTCGTCCTGTGCCCGACTGCTTTAAAACCGGTTTCACGTTGGCTGGGTTATGTACATATATTAGAGGATGGAGTAAGTCAAACTAAGAAGAGCATGCGCCTCCTCGGCCGAGTCTATACGTATATGGCTCGTAAAAACGATCACAGTATCCGTAACTGTACGTATGCTGTCTTTAAAAACAGACGTGAAAGTAACAACTCATCACAGTCACGCGCAACGCGTGCAGCTTGAGTGACGATCGCGTCTTCTTTCTATAGATCTTTCTACCTCCATAGGCATTTGAATCAGTTTTCGTTTATCTCCCAAGGTTCATTACACATTCGTTTACCGTTGGAAATTTCGTAAGAAATTTCTTGACAAGTTTTATTTATTTTTAATGACGACCGTTTGCGGTCGTATACCTCGAGGAAGGAAAATGAATAAATTGGCGACAGTATCCGGTGGTCCTGGACGTAACATGCAATAAGTAGATTACACGATGACAAGAAGAAGGGTGCATATCGGTTAAGGTCAACACGCATTCAATGTCATCAAGCAAATCGTTCCGATGATTGACTCGTGGTTTCGCATAAGTGTATTACAATATAAATTTTTACAAAATTTCAGAGTCATTAACAAATGTATACTATAATTCCTATTCAATAATATTCCCTGTGTCTATGGCATGAAATTAGAAGGAATGTTTATTTAGCGACACGAGTCACCCACGAGTGCTTTACACAGGATAACATTGTTTAATAAAGCCATTATGTTTCTATTACATAATGACTTCTCCTTATTGCTCTTTCTCGCGTGACGCGAGCACAATGCAAATCTTCCTTGAGTCTTTCTCCGAGATAAATTCGAAAGGTAATTTCGAATAATAATTGCCAGATAGATACGTATGTAGGTACATTTATTTGGACATTTTCACTGGTTTTTAGCCAATGATTGCTGTTTGATGGTGCGGAGGAGGTTTCGTCTGTACCTCACCTCCCCCTGTCCTCCTCGCCCGTTGTGTACTGTTCGCTTGTCCCCGGCCGGTCCTGCCAGTCTTTCGAGTATCTGCTTGTCTGTCGCTTGTTCAAATCGGGGGATGCTGTGTAATTTTGATTTCGCGTCCAGTCATATTTTGGTATAGACAAACTTAATCGAGAGTGTCTGTTTTAACAATCTAGATTATCTGACCGCGACGTGATGCGTTTTAAGAATCTATTGGCACAGCGTGGTTCGTACGAGTAAGTTTAGCAAGCCGTTCTGCCGGATTTCGAGGTTAAGCATTCTTTTCTTACCCCCTTGCCTTCTTTCCGGTGAATTTCGATCCTCATCCTGATCCCTATTCTTTTCTCAACCGTTACTGGTTCAATTGCGGCATCGAAACGTTTATTACTTTGATTGCGAAAGAAGGTTACAGTCCTTTTCGGTTGTTTTTTTTTTTTTTTACCGATTCAATTGCGACCATGAAAATCCATGCAATGATCGGTATAGTATTTGATGTTTCGAACTTGTTAACGATCGATTGAGATTTTCTGTAAGGTGTGAAAAACGATCACGTTGGTATTTCACTTTAAGATACCTGGCCCGAAGGAATCACTGTTTGGCCGTAGGATACACAAATATGTACTGCTATAAAAAAAACCGGTTTCACCGTAACACCACTACAAGTTCACGTAGGTATATACCCATCTTCAGAGTCACGGAATTCGCAGATTAGACCTTGTAATTTGTGACACTACTAATAATAGATCGTTCGATTATGTAATTTCTGAAAAGCAATACTAATACCGGCTGCGGTTTTGTGAAACTTTCATTTGGTGAACATTCTTATCGACCTGTCCTCGATGAGATCCTTTTACTCGATAGATATTCTTGTACGGTATCGTGTATCGAGATTTCAAATCAGACTTGAATTTAAGTATATACATACACAAGAGACATATACATATAATAGGTGGAAAAACGTTCCCTTAAAAGAATACGCGCACCTTCGTTTTCCCTAGCTTTCATTTTCTACGAGAAATTAATTTTTGCGTGCATATATTTATAAACGAACAATTTTTAATACGTTGTTCTCTGTGATTACAATTCCAAAATCACTTATTATGTAAGAATTTGTAGTTTTGTTAATAATGTTAATGAAAGTATATTACTGTTTATTCAGTATTTTTCTGCTTATTGCGAGATAAAACGTGGCTTGTCCACTCTATGATTTTCGCATATCGATCGATTCTCTTTGACGGGTTGCGGAGTGGGGGGTGGAAGTGGGGGAGGAGAGTTTCTCTGTGGTATATACGGCCCTGCGACCACGTGAAAACTTACACGCGGGTTGGGAGTTGGGAGTGTAGTTTTAGGAGTTGAATGTTGGATCGTGCAGTTGAGCGTCGATTGCCGATCGTTGCGCAGGTTTGTCGTCGCGCTTAGTTCTTGTGACATTGGCCAGCTCTCGATTTAGTACAGTGAAAAAGTATCCCGAGCCTTTCAGTATTCTTTCCCGTGATTTAAGTGTCGTCAGGGGCAAGTCATCGACCGAGAAACTTCGTAATTGTACCCTGACGAGAATTTTCACCGTAATGTCTGATATTACGCTACCGATAATTCCGATTGATTGATCGTGATCGCTAGCGCCGCGTAATTGACGTTACAAAACGTATTATACATGTATTAATGTATGTACGGTGCATTGAGTCGATTTCTTCGAGCGTAGCGACAAGCAAGATTTTCCGTGTCCCGATAACTGTTAAATATCGTGTTGCATATTGTAATTAGTTTTCTTTTTGCCTCCCTAGAACGCGGTCGTAAATCCACACGTGTCTGTACATCGAACGCAAATTATGACATTGGTACATCTGGCTTACTTGCGCAACACTTTATTCAAATAGATTTCTTCGCCACCGTATATATTATTTTTCTCTCTCTGTTTTTTTTTTTTGACGCGCGTCATCGCACATTTTTGTATCGTACGATCATGCGAATTTCAATGAACAATGTCACGTATTCTAATCGATAGACGCTGTAGTAGCCGCGACGTTATTGGTCTTGATTAGCTCAGAGAATGCAAGTATCGTTACGTGCCATTTACTCGTTAATTTGTATCGGTACTTTCTTCGTGGAAACTCTAATTCCTTTCGATCAGAAATTTAAACGACGCTCCTTTTCAAGTGGTTAATCAGCGTAGTAACGAGAAAAAAAAATATCTAGTTAATTTGCATATTTCATTTTGTTTTGCGCGGGACAAAAAGCAAACGATATACAATGGTGATCAGTGATGTTTAAACTTGGAATAAAACAGGAGGACGTGTACACGGCGTGCTATTCGCAGCGCCGAAGAGAACGGATAGACCGATTCGAAAGACGAATTTCGAGGCAACGACAACTCGGCACGGGCATCGATCTAATTGCTCGAACGAAACGATAGATTGACGATTCCCGAGAAATGGACGGGGAAATATCATTTTATACTACTCTGACATCGGAGGAAAAGAGTAGAATGCAACCTTGTATGAGAGCTAGGTGGTACGTCTTCTTCTTCTTCTTCTTTTTCCTAACACTTTCTACCGAAAACTTGTAGCCGTACATACTACGTGTCGACACGGAAACTAACTCTCTCGCTCGCCACGCTACTGTGTCCACTCAAGTGTAGACTCTGCGCGTCTCTTCCTTCACTCTTCAGAATTTCATTCAGTTTTCTGTCGTCCGCTGGGCGAGAGGGAGGGAGGAAGGAAGGGGTTGCTGGTCTCGAGAGAGTAAAATTCTCGAGTCGACACGTTGTACTTAGCATTTTGGAACAGCGAGAGTGGTAGTGAGTTTTAGGGGCGAGGCCCCTTACTCGTTTCTGGTTAAAACTCCCGCCTTTATTACCTATCTTTTGTGTCCTACACTGTATAAAACGCGCACTCGTGCGAGTAGAGGAGTCAACGACGATAAAGCAAAGGAAATTTTAAAAGCTCAGAATCTTGAGTTTTACGAAATGGGGATAGTGGGGGCAGAAATATGCGTAAAGTTGTACGCAAAAATGTCAATGAAAACGTATTCGGTTTCGAAGCACCGTGAACGAAGCAGGCGAGCTAGGACTTTTCCTTCTTATCAAATTGCACAGGCTCTTGAATGAACTTTCGAAATTGGTCTCGCATATTACGTTACGCCATCGTATTTTTTTTTTTTTTCATTTTTTCTCCGTTCGCCCGTGATGAACATAGCTGGTGCCATGCATAGGTATATATAGAAATCGACACGATACGGTTCGACATACACAAATGTCCAAGATATCTCGCGCATAACAATACTTTTCGATACGGTACGATGAATTGTACGGATAGGACTTGGGCTGAATAGTAAAGAGACCCAGTGTCAAGTGCGTGACGAGCCTGAATAACAGAACACCAGTTGACCAGATGAACGAACCGACCTGGAACTCGAATTTCACTCGTAGGAAGCTGTTACATATGTACATACTTATATGCTTCTATATTTTTCGACTCTTGTTATCCAAGAATATACATATGTATATAGGTACAGCATAAGTGGTTCTAGACTCTTCGCTCGAATTACATAGTTTGTGGGATTTTTTTCTATCTTTTACACGAAACAATTGAAACATTATAAATTCGAAAAGAAATTTCAAGCTCATAGTAACATCGAAGATTTAGGGAGAATGAATTATTGACTGTACGCGGTAAGAAAATCTTCCGTGGATGGGATACGATACGTCTAATGACAATTTTCTTGAAACCATGCTATACCCGATAAAAACATTTTCGATCGGACTGCTAATAACAGAATAATCTCTACTGATCACGATTCGTGGTTCACCTTGTATATATGCTTGAAAAAAAAAGAAGAAGAACATAGTACGCGAAACGAAATGAAACGTGTCGATGAATCGTGTTTTTTGTGCTTCGTTTTCCAGTGTCATCGTGTCCAGTGATTCGCCGCTGCAAAGTTCTGCACCCCTGGTAAGCTATGACGTACCGGACGACGCGTGTCTTAGTAAAATCACGCCGACCACACCTACCACACCTACAACGCCTACCACTCCGGTGACGATCAAGCCGTTGAATTCCGACTCCGCCACCGACACCGACACCGAGACGATCGAGAATGCCTTACCGATCCCGCAGATCGTTCTCCCGATATCGGAGCCCCAGACGAGGATCGAGAATCTCGGCCGAAATGGAATCGATTCGGACCAAAGGAAGAAACCGCGCGGCCGACACGACGACGACTCATGCGTGGTCGATTGTATATATTTCACGCAGCAGTGCTGCGAATGCGTGATAGTTTAACGGTCCAGAAGACCCTCGACGCGCAAATTAATCGATCATTCCACGATCTCCCGTGATCCTGAAAATTCCAGTCGAGGAATGGCTCAGAAGCTGCGAACAAACGCTTCCTTCCAGCGCTAAGATAGATTATCACGTATATAAATACTAAAGACTCCTCTCGATTATCGTCTGGCTTGTTCTATACGATTATTGTCCAGGCATCATCCCCACCACTGAGGGGGAGGCCGTGGATCCTGTCAAGCGCAAACTTTGTTGCCAGTTTCCGGCAAAAAAAGAATCGACGAAGGTCTGAAGCATTTCTTCCTATAATATTATTGTCCCGGCGCGGACCCGAGTTCGGAACAATAATCGAGAGGAGTCCAAAACATCATGTGACCTATGACCAATGGCGATTGCCTTATAATTAGTTACGTCACACGTAAACATTTAAGTACGTTTCATGTTTGACAAAACAGGCGGAATATCGTGAATTTCATTCCATTAGAGTTATTGCGGAACGAGTAGTGAATCTTGCTTACTGGTACGTTCCTTTGTTTCATTTCGTTTAGTAAATGAAAGTTATCAGGGATCTTTTTTACTAATTATGGTAACGATGGAAATATTCATTTAAAGCTTCAGATAATGCAATGTTTATGAAACATTAACCAACTATTCTGGAACAATCTAATAGTGTTCGATTAAAAACATCATTGTTTTACGATAGAATGATTATTTGTTAAATGAAATTGGGAAAGTACGGCATTAGGAATTGATTTATTATTAATATGTACACTACGCTTTAAGAAGCTTTGAAATCATACCAGTCGGATCTGTTTATTTCAACTTGAACTGTATACTTAAGCGCATTACGGAGCTCGTAGTTATACTCTGATAGTTATAACTAATAATTCACTCGCGCTGAACTTCATTCCGTAGTTTCTCTATTATTTAAGAAAATTCTGCGAACAAGATTGCAATTTGAGAGGTGTGAAAGGCGGTAGGTGAACGTGAGGAAGTAAGTAACTGAAAAACGTGATGCATCTTATTTTAGAACAAGTTTTGCATGATACTTCTTCGTGCATTCCTATTTTTTATACAGTGATATCGTATTAGTTGTTAAACGCTTGTATGCAATACAATACCAAACAAAGCGTTGAAAGTCGTAGTTCGTACCAAGTTGCTTCTTAATGCATTTTAATACTTCTTCCTTAATTAAAGATTATGTGAAAACAAATTTTTATATGTACAGGTGATGCATATTGAGATACATACAATGATAATCAATCTAGTGGTCGCAGTTCTTCGATAACATTTATTAGACAACCGAGAGAAAATAACTTTAACGTCCTTTGAAAAGACTGCTCAAGTGCCGTAAATGCATGTAAACTTAAAGATATTAAGACGTCATTTTAGAATGCGATTAACTTTTGTAAAGCAACTGTTTACAGAAGTCGGACCTTAAACAGTCTTTTACCGCAAAATTTTACATTTGCGAATAATGTAAAACGCATGTTTAAAGCAATCCAATGCATGGAGGTAAATAAATAAATAAATATATATATATATACACACATATATAGAATTTGAAATATAAGTAAATACATTTAGTAGAATGATAAATTCCAAGTATTTTTTGAAATGAGCATGTACAAATAAAAAGGCACTGCCATGATTTGTCAGAATCCATGTCAATTGTACAAGAGGCTTTTTACAAGTCAGTCACTTTTGTATAAGCTCCTTATTTTTACCAGCATTCAGAAAGGTAAAGATATATACGTTTTAGGTGTATATATCAATTGTTGTACAATTTTCTGATCAATGCTTTTGGTTGTATAACGACCAGACCGTCGTATAACAATGCAGAAAGTAATTAAAAAACGGCTGGAAATCAATCGTGGGAGGAATATTGTACAAGAAATTGTATTTTTACATAAATCAAAAGTTATAACATTATTCGAAGACCTCTAACGATATATATATACACTTGATGATTTAGTGAATACAGTATATCTTAGTATAATAACGAGGGATTAATGCAAAGTACAATTTCTTAATATCGTAACAGTGTGAAACATTCGTGCAACCATTTTATACTATTACTTATATTTTTGAGTGAATGAAATCTTAAATTGTTTGATATAACTGAAACGAAGTGGTACATTGTTCGCCATTATTCTTTAATACTTAAAATCATTCGCGTTGAGTACATAAATTTATAATATTTCTATTTAATTACGGTTATTGAAAATTACAAAAGCGACGAAATCAATTTTGTACAAGAGATTCAAAATGTTTCCGTTTCTTTATACAAAAGTCCGACACTTTGATGATATTGGAGTGTACTTTGTGTAATACCTCGTATACTTCAACTATTTATATTTAACTTATTACTATTGGATAACAAAATTAATGATATTAATTTCATTTCAATGATAAGCGACACTGTCGTGTGTAGTGTATTCAGCTTCTAATGTACGATAATACTTCGAAACACAAAACAAATTTTAAATCTTACCTTACTTCGTTTACATTTAGTAAACAGCTACTTTGGTAATATCAATTTAATGGCAGCTATGCTACGATATTAGTTGAGTATAAAAATGTATCTCACAAGATGAATCGATGACAGCTGTATAACGTCCGAATAACTATTTACAAATTAAGCAGCTATATATTTTTGTGATACATATATGTATATCTACAAAACATAACGAACCCAGTATTTTAATTTATCGATGATTCCTCTCGTCTATCTTAATTCTATTTACGATAAATGCTTCAATATGTCTTGTTAGTGTTTTGTACAAAAATGTGCAATAAATAAGGACTAAATTGTAACAAGAAATAATTGTAATCACCTAACAAATACAATATTGCACATTTATTGATCAAAAATTCAATTCAGACTTGACTAGTAACCTTGGAAACGGTTTAAGTAACATCTATACAATTGAGCAAATTTGTATTATCAGTATTATTAAATAAGTCCACGCATCTGCGAAATGTCCTTTTAATCTATATAAAACAATATTTAAAAAAAAGGAATTGGTATATTAGGCTACAAATAACAGATCAATCGTTTTCTATTTTACAGTATTATACTCAACAATTTTGATACACTTTTCACAAATATGATCTATAATATATCGCATGCATTAATTGCATCAAGTTATTTATCACGGAATAATGTACGTTCAATTAAAGAATCGAGACACTTCGAAATTGAGAAATCGGTAAAAAATTGAGTATAAATTGTCAATCGCTTGGAAATGTACAATGTCTTCTGTGCTTCTTGTTACAGCCCAATACGATAGAAAAATGCAGAAAAAAAAATGAAATCGTTTGGAAACTGATGCTAGAAGACAAATTGAATCAGACTAATATTTTATCGTTATGATATCTATTGACTGGCCTTGAAAAATATTTAGTATTCTACTACTGACGGTGCGAATCTATATACGAGACTGTTTTCTCACTTGGTTACGATTCGTATATGGGTAGCGGGTGTCCCTCAGAATTGAATATCCACTTATCCAGATCTATTAGTTGCCTCGTATCATCGAACAACAAGTACAAATACTTCAAAGTTTCAGCGAACCAGAAACTCTCAGTCATGTCTTGCTGTCGAGTATGTAAAACATTTCGTACATTACCAATGCTAGTGTAGCCCTTTTCCACTTTTGTATAATTTTCAAAAGCCTATAGAAATGTGTTAAAAAGCAGATTATCAAATTGAAGTGTAGAATATGTGTACCTTTACATCTGTATGTATAATACATACATACATGTATGTGTGTAAAATATCGAATTTATTACTTACTTGAAATATTTGCCATCCCCAGTCTTGGAATGTTTTATTTCCGGTAAAGTACCACATGTAAAACAGACTTTCAATGAACTCTGGTCTCAATAGGTTATGAGCGTCATGTATCTTTACGTACATGTCCATTGGTTTTTCATCCTTTACATTCTACGTAAAATCATGTATCATGTATATGCGAACGTATAATGTCCTTCATCTCTATCAACTATTGAGATTACCTGAATATTAAAGTAAGTAATCTCTGGTGCAAGAAATGTTGGATGAATCGCGTATGTCTGATAACAAGTTTTCACCAGTTCGTTTGCAAGATCCATATGTTCAGATGATAAACCATGATGCACTCCTAAAGCCAAAGTACCTCCTAAGTAACACGTAAGATGGTCCTATTGAGCAAACATTATGTATATGAATATGATATTACTAGACAATAGTCGTTACAGCTATACATATATCTGAATGCTTGTTGTGTATCGTTTAGTTTACCATTTTTGGTTTTACTTCCTTAGTAGCTCCAACTAACTCGGCGATAAAAAGGTACTTGTTACTCGCTGTTCGTTTCACAAGATGCTTCTGAGTTCCAGAAATACCGAGTAGATAATCATCTCGCAAGCTGTAAATATTTTTACAGATCAGTTTGTTTCGACGAAGTCACGAAAAACGCGTCTCGAACGAACAAAAGGACCGCTTCTTCGGGTTTGATAATAAAGAATTGAAGAGTGTGGTACTAACTAATTGATTGTCTTCCCAGTTTGAAGCCACTGTTTCAGTAAATACTCGTAATAACTGTCACCACGAGCTCCAAGCGTGATTGTTGCAAACTCTCTAAATTGTCCAGTGTTAGCATTAATGAATATGGGTACCAAACCATCATACTTTTCTAATTGATGTACATGTTCTGATACTTTTGCCACTGCTTCCTGTAACATAGTAATTACATACTCATCTGCGCATAGCAACAGACACGATGAACAACGACGTATTCATTGCCAAAGTCTGTTTCTACTTACCTCGTACTTAGGTTCCCCTGTGCTGCGACTAAGGTCCCGAAATTCTAATTGAATTGAGGTGACCTCGCTGGTGCTACTATCGGGACCCCATTTAGGGCCGTGTGCAGCGTTGGTACCCAGATTTACATCGGAATAAGGAACACCGGACGAAGTGGAAAATGCTGGCATCAAACGATCGCCTAATTGTGTCTACAATGCATGTTAAGAAGAGACTGTTATACGCTTTAACAGCTTTCAAATTACGTTACATTGTTGTTCGAAAATCATATGAAGAACATACGGCTTTATTTAAAAAAATTTTATCACCCGACAAATGGTATGCCGATAATAGACCTCCTAATACTCTAATTGTAACTTCGAATAAGTTAACATCCTTGTTTAGAGTGAACACTAAACTCTTATCGACCCATGCCTTGGCTTCTAAAAATTCTGTAAACAAACGGAAGCATTAGAAACTTTATACGTGTCTCGGAATATTTGCATAATTTCACTGTATTCGTGCGCTTAGACCCACCGCTATTTAAACCCATTATATACATAGTATCTAGCGAGTCAACTATAGTAAGTCCCAGGCCAAACCACTCATGGTATTTTCTTGAGATAGGCTTCACAGTGTCGTGACCCCAGGCAAATTCTTTGTATCCATTCCACGAATGTTTAAATGCTGCTACTACTGCTTTTTGTCTACTATTCTGTGGACCTACAATTAAAGAAGCTCATTACTGTAAAAGAAAAGAGTATGAAGTTGATGATTAACGACAAGCTCTTCAAAAACATAAAAGCTACCATTAAATTTAAGCGTGTTTGGCTTGGGCTGTGGTGGCTCTCCAATTTGATCATCATCTGCTTGATTTATTTCTGGTTGAAATTCAGGTTCTTCTATAACCTCCCCACCATCTTTGTGATCTTGGTTTACATTGTCTACCACAATATCCTCTATTGCCTATAAAAGCCATAGTTTTTCAAATATGCATACAACACATAAGACAATGTTGGCTAATTTTTGTTACACACACTAGATTTGTTATACCTTTTCATACTTAAGAGTATCTTGCACCACCTCTATGTTATTGTAATCGCTTTCATCTAAAATTCCACTCTTACTGTCACCAGGCAACAAATAAAATATAATCAATATAATTGTACCGACTATAAAGTAAAGGATATTCCTTTGAAACCTTGACAACTGGTTCCATTGCTGAAATAAGGAAAGTTCAACAGTGTAAGAAAAAATTAACAGTGTATACACGAATTATGTATTAAGTTTGTGTTTAACACAGAAAAAAAAAATATTAAAGGAAAGTAAATACAAAATTTGCAAGAAAGGTCAGAGAAGCTTACCCTCCAAAGACTGCGTGATGTTCCTCGAACGGACGTTGCACTTTCCTGGATATTTAAACTAATGTAATCCCTCTTGGTAATGTCTTTCGGTGGGAACATATTTCGTTCGAGGTTAAGTTGTTCTGGCGGACACAATGATAACGAGAGCCAGAACACTCCAAGAAACGATAAGGTTTGCGAGCCACATTAACTGAGATGGTCCTCATTTATACAATGCAAATAAAACATGTTTGCCATCAATTATGCTGCTTCTGGCAGACCACGGTGCAAATTTAGGCAACCAATATTCGGTAAACCATTCAAAACCTGCCGATGTCAAAACCTGATCTCACTATATATAGTGTTGATAGTAAGTAGATGCAATACACCACGAAATACCACCTGCGTTCTCACTGACACAACTGAAACAAACTACCTATATATTCATGTATCGACCTGTGTTCTCTCGTGTACGCACGTTTCTCAATGTAACTACACTAGTAGTATGTACATATATTTATATTTACATATATCATACGTATTCGCAGAGCAATTGACCAAAGTAACCGGCGCTTATATTATTATTAAAGTATCATTACAAATTTTCACCGCATAAGTAGATATTATACCTACGATTAATAGACGCTGGGCTGCATCACTATGGACTTGAAAGCAGAACCAAATGAAATCATATTAAACAAATTGTATTTTTTTATATTAATCTGACGTTGGTCGAATTGTTATGTTTATCAGCAAATTATAATGAATTACAATTCATATATAAATTGATCAATTATATTTGTATGTATGTATTCTACATACTATGATGATGTGCACACACAAAGCACATTTCTTTTAATAAAGTAAATTAAGGATAAGAAGGAATGCAGCTTGAACATTTTCGGTGAGGAACAACGTTTTTTACTAGGAATGTAGAAAGATAACGGAGGATTTAGATAAGGAAAACGTATGTGCCTCTGATTGTTACTGCTTTATGTACAATCGCTACCGTCGTTCTGTATTCCTACTACGGGAACACGAAATGCAGTAAATTTTCATACTTAGAGCTGGTAAGCACAACATGGCTATCCTTGTTGCACATTCGGAGTTTACATTTGCAATGAAATAAACTAAAACTGTCCGTTTTTTCAGTATCTGTAGTGTGTAAGACAAAGAGCATTGAATGCGCGAGCAGGATAGAGGTAGCAATTCATGTGCCACCAACTCTTAGAACTTTCTCATGAACTCCTGGTATGTACTATGAAAGCATAAGGACCGCAGAGGTTATAGATATAGATCGCGATATCTGGCATATGATGCAACCTTTATGAAGCTTTGAAGATCGTACAGAAGATTTGCAAGTTACAGAAGAGGGAATTATTTCCAACGGATAAATTACAATATTTTATAAGACTGAATGACATCTAAGTGTACTTTTATTGAATCTGTACACATATTATTATAAATATATTGTAAAATCATGTACGTAAGTAGTACTTAAGGCAATTGTTAATTGTCCAGGAACCTTGCAGGAAGCAGACGCCAGTTAAGCAGTCGACGCGTACCGAATGATGCCGAAGATGGTCGGAGCGGGCGAACGGGAGAGAGCGAGAGCGGTAGAGCGACCCGCGGTATCGGTGCTCTCCGTCGGTGTTGGAGGAATTTCAGGGGTCTATGGGGGGAGGTGTGCGAGCGAGAGAGTACGGTAAAGCGTGCCGAGGTATCGGTGCTCTTCGTCGGACCAACGCGCAAGTGAGTTGCGTCACCCAGTTTATTGACTTAGCCGTGTACGCCGTGTACCAAGGTCGTACCATCCCGTGCAGGTCTGTGCTTGCTTCCTCACTTTGTCGTGAACCGTCGCGGAGGGTGGTCG
>NW_015373910.1:5195489-5331289 GCF_001272555.1 Dufourea novaeangliae | reverse complement strand
CATTTACACCGCTAAACGGGCATGATTCTTCTTCGTTTTGCATTAGATACAACGTTTAAAGAACGTAGATTACTATTCTCTAACGGCTGGAAACCAGTAATTACAAGAACATTGTTAAAATCACATTTGTTTGCAACGGTTGACACTATCTCTCGTCATGCGTAACCCGGTTAATTCACTTTGAATAGCTCTTCCAACGTTATATGGATAGGTCACGTCTTGATCAAGCATTCAGTTTGAAGCTGAAAGAACATAGATTAATCTCCTGTCATTGAAAATAACAATAAACGACCAGAACACTGTTAAAATCGCATTTAATTGTTGAATACCACTATTTTTTTGACCGGTGGCGCCACCCGTGGCAATTCGCTCAAACTGCTAGCCAAATTATATCGACAGGTGAGTGAAAATTTCTAGTGATGGAAAAATGCAAATATCTCAGTAATTAAGCATTTAAATTGAACGTCATTAGTCTCAAATTGTCCCTCAGGACTTAATGCATGGACCCAATAGTGCAGACCCCCTGAATTAATAAAATTAGTTAAGCATATATTACCGTAACCTCCTATGGGACGACTACCTGATTGCAAAATATTTCGATCGCATTTACACCGCTAAACGGGCATGATTCTTCTTCGTTTTGCATTAGATACAACGTTTAAAGATCGTAGAGTACTATTCTCTAACGGCTGGACACTAGTGATTACAAGAACATTGTTAAAATCGCATTTGTTTGCAACGGTTGACTCTGTCTTTCGTCATGCGTACCTCGGTTAGTTCATTTTGAATAGGTCTTCCAACGTTATGCTGACAGCTTCCGCCTTGACAAAGTACTCGATGTGTAGCTGAAAGAACGTAGATTAATCCCCTGTCATTGAAAATAATAATAAACAACCAGAACACTGTTAAAATCGCATTTAATTGTTGAATACCACTATTTTTTTGACCGGTGGCGCCACCCGTGGTGAATCGCTGAAACTGCTAGTCAATTATTTCGCTAGCAGTTTGAGCCATTCGCCACGGATGGCGCCACCAGTCAAAAAAAATAGTGGTATTCCGCAATTAAATGTGATTTTAACAATGTTCTGGTTGTTTATTGTTATTTTCAATGACAGGAGATTAATCTACGTTCTTTCAGCTTCAAACTGAATGCTTGATTAAGACGTAACGTGTCCAAATAACGTTGGAAGACCTATTCAAAGTGAACTAACCAGGGTACGCATGACGAGAGACAGTGTCAACCGTTGCAAACAAATGCGATTTTAACAATGTTCTTGTAATTACTGGTTTCCAGCCGTTAGAGAATAGTAATCTACGTTCTTTAAACGTTGTATCTAATGCAAAACGAAGAAGAATCATGCCCGTTTAGCGGTGTAAATACGATTGAAATCTTTTGCAATTAGGGTTGTCGCCCATAAGGGGCTACGGTAATACAGGCATAACTAATTTTACTAATTCAGGGGTTCTGCACTATTGGGTCCATGCGTTAAGTTATGAGGAACAATTTGAGACTAATGACGTTCATTTTAAGTGCTTAATTACTGAGATATTTGCATTTTTCCATCATTAGAAATTTTCACTCACCTGTCGATATAATTTGGCTAGCAGTTTGAGGGAATTGCCACGGGTGGCGCCACCGGTCGAAAAATAGTGTTATTCAAAAATTAAATGCGATTTTAACAGTGTTCTGGTCGTTTATTGTTATTTTCAATCGCAGGGGATGAATCTACATTCTTTCAGCTTCAAACTGAATGCTTGGTCAAGACGCGTGCTGTCAGCATAACGTTGGAAGAGTGTTCCAAAGTGAACTAACGGGGATACACATGACGAGATACAGTTGTGATGGGCAACTCAGCGCTACAGGATTTCACTGTTTTTTATTGAAAAACTCGTAAAACAATATACAATTTGCAGTTGTATTTGTGTAGATTTAACAATTGCTTTAAATAATACTTATATATGTATACACATTCCTACACACTGATTCGCCGCGTGGTCTAGTGTATCCGTTCCTGTCTTAGCACAGACAGACTGTGCCGATCCAGTACTTACTTTTATCTGTTCCCCATGCTCCCCTCTTAGCTACCTGCGCCTATTAAGAACGTTCTAACATAGAACATGCTGTTATGAAATGAATGCAAAGTTTGCAGCCATTAACATTTAATCGTAAGTACGATGTGAAGAACCACCGGAGCCCACGTAAGAGACCCCGTGTGTGGGAGAAAGTGGGGTCATACAACCCCCGGTGCCGACGTAAGAGACCCCGTGTGTGGGAGAAGGTGGGATCATGGAACACCCGGAGTATGTGGGAGAGACCCCGTGTGTGTGAGATAAGAACTGTGTAGGATCTTGATAGGCGGGGAGGTCCTAGGACCCCCGCAGCACGCACAAGAGATCTCGTGTGTGTGACCCCGAATATGATATGAAAGTTTCAATGACAATATGATGCGCTACGGTACAATACGTTTATTCAATTTAAATGCTCGCTCGCGACTATCGTCCTGGGGAGGAAGAGAGGCAACCCCTCGCGAACCCGTATCCACCCTCCACCGTCTTGGAACATAGTGGGCTGGTCCCATATCTACCAGACCCGAACCTGGGACAACCTCTCTGGCACGGAGCACGTATACAACGCACCCTCTACCAAGCATGCTACGAATCTTTCTCTAAATCCTATTTCCCAGGCAAAGTCTAAACACGTCCGATATCTGGCTTCTCAGTAGAAACCAACAGTATTACAATTAGTATACGCACTACTGCCCGTACCCTAAGTCTGTGTAGAGAATCAACGAGCAAAGTGAATTAATAATAACCTGGTATGCACAATGGACGGTTACAATTTAAATCTATTAATTAAGATTTGATGAATATGTAATGATGATTAGAAAAATGAATATCTAATTAACGTTTGACAAATGAATATCTAATGATGATTTAAGTCTAACTCACAGTAACTTAACGTAGTGGTAGATGCATTAAGGATGTATATAGATTGTAGACGTTGATCGATGTTTTCGCTCGTTGGAATAACTGGTTGGAAAAATATTTTTAATTATACAATACACATAGAATAAATTAATAAAATTCAGTTGGACGAATAGATTAACAAATTACGTTAAACAAGTAAATAGACAGTAAATAAATGAACAATATGCACAGTAAATAAGTATAAATCGAATGCCTGTAACATACAAGGGGTTAGTACCAAGTAGTGAGATACGCAGACCCACCCACTCACCACGACGGTTCGCGAGAAACTGAGTGCAAATTTTCGACTGTTGAGCGGTTCTGTATGGAGAGTGGGGACGAGGAATTCCGGAAAATCGATCAATACAGATTATAGGGTTTAGCTAATTACGCACCATGTAATTTTAAGTCTTAAAAGATCCAAACACACGGTACTCACATGTGGCTGGGCCAGATGAATAAACTAGTTGTGGAAAACACATGTTTTCACTGAATTTATTTATTATGTTAAACGACACTATATGTTAAAATAACGCACAAGGCGCCCAATATAATATCTAATTAAGAGCCATTCGTGTTTTACGTAAAATCTTTGGCGAAATGGAAAGGAAACGAATGCGACTGACTTGAAAAAGTGCCTCGAACCGACTCATTGTCAGGGGGGAAATGGTCCAATTAGTTACCCCGTGGCTCAGTTTATTTGTTTCATACCGTAACTCGTTTTAATTGGTCTTATGTTTGCGTGTCAAGCTGCTTTCGTCCATCTGCATTCTACTATTTCACTAGAGCGAAGAAGAATACGTAAAGAAACCACCATTACAAATGCCACGATACTTCAGTGACATATTGCTTTATTCTTGTAAATAATATATTAATAAAAACTACGTCGTACTTGCAATAATAATAGACATCGCTGAATCAACGTATCAGTGATCCCTAAAGAACAAGCTGCAAGGTGTGAATAATACGGGAAGTCATTGAAATAATTCACCGTGCATAACAAAAGAAATGATTTAAATGATGAGTAATGTATCGATCATTTTAATCCGCTTTAACATAACTCGCACGTGTTGAACGTCGAACTCTCGTCCATGAAAAGACGCCGACGACGACCAGATCCGGCTATGACACCTATTCAAGGCCTGTATCGATTAAATACAATAATCTGTCACTGATGCAACTATCGCTTCCGGTTGTGAAGGAGTCGCGTGGTCCACGTGCATCTTCCGCATCCAGAAAATCATCATCTCTCACCTGTCTACAAACACATCGTTTCGATCCTACACAATATACAAACATTTCTAATACTATAGCGTTCTGAAACATTTACAATCGACTTAAATTTAACGAGCAAACAACGGCAAAGAATCGAAAAACAATGCAATCATTAAAATGCAGTGACGAGTGGAGATAGATTATTTTTTCGAGTTGTCTTCAAAGGGACAATAAAAAAATCCTGACACTTAAACAGATAATAAATACTCGCCAACGATTGACATACTTATAGGCGACAAAAAAATCGAGCCTACCTCAAGATCTTTCCGTGCCGATCTCAAGAGCAGCGAGCATCATCGACCTAATCGTCCGTAACACGTCGCACGTCTCCTTATCGATCTACAGGCCATAATTGATCGAACGAGTGGCTCCATGGTTAATATACAGTAATCTCTCGATAAGTGCGACATACTCGGGTCCACTTCGGAGCATCCGTGGCAAGACGGACCCGTTTTCAACCCTTCAGAGGGACTCCCCCAGTGGTGGGAATAACGCAGTTGCTCTTGTCACCTTCATCGAAGGATCACTGTACAGTGAATCCATGGTGAATGTTCGTATGTTCCTCGACGTTAACAATGAGAGCTCCCCAGTTGCAACGCTGACTTTCAAATAAGGTTTATCATACTGATAGAGCCTGGAATTCTAAAGCCAATGATCTTTGTTTCAGACCCATATGGCCATTAGTTTATGAAATATTTAATGTTCAGCGCCGAGGAGTCTTCGAACACTCATCGAGGATTTAATGTTCAATGTCGAGGACTCTTCGAACACTCATCAAGGATTTAATGGATAGTGCCGAGGAGTCTTCAAACACTCATCGAGGATTTACTGTATAGTGTACCTACGCGCTGTTTCTCATCGGATCGCGAACAGGTCGCGGGAATATCGGAACGGGGCCGCGGATGTGAATGGTTCCACGACGATCGGGAACGAAGAAACCCGCGGCGGCGGTGGTGGCCGCGGCAGATAAAACCGGACTTGCATTCAGTGAGTAACGAGTCTCCGTGTGGCAGTTCTGTCGACTGCACCGCAAACAACCACCGAGGACCGATTTTTATCGTCTCCTGCCGGGGGAAAGGGGGGGAGGACGAATGAGATTAATTTTCTCGTCGACGTTCAACGGGGTGACAGTTGGTCGAAGTGTTTCTTCGCTGCAGATTTCAGAAAGAAACGATTCTGCGGGGAGGGGGGGGGGCTAAAGAAGATACAGAACTGTAGTGTTTACGTGGGTTAGACAGTTCTTGGCTGACGACACTGCGAGTGGGTTTCGCGGTGGAGCAACATTCAACGGGAAAGTGTGTTGGGAAATTGAAAGGATAGGCGATAGTGAAGGGAGCCTGATTGACACGTTGAAAGGAAGCTTGCTTCGGGGTTTGCACGATGATTCAGACAGATCGAGATCATTACAGAGACTCGGTAGCTCGATGAGAGATGTTTCGAGGACTGATTATCCTCTGGGCGATATAAGCTGGCGAAAGGAGTATACAGAAAGTGAGTCATGGCGAAAGATCGAGTAGATTATGTATAATTTAAGATCGAGTGGAGTTGAGAGGGGATCGTAGAGACAGACGATTGTAACGAGTCTTTTTATTTTCAGATTCGTGGGAGACGGTGATACGATTTCTTTAATTGCGGAAAGGTTGATCGGATGCTTTGGACGAGGGTGTTTTTCATGGGTTTGTGGGAGATACTTGTATGGGAAGAGCTCGAGGCTCTCTGAAAACGGAGAAAAATACTTTATCGACGAAGTGATTATTTATTAGTCGTTGACAGGAAAGAAGTCAGAGGAAAGAAACCTACTGATTTAGTGTAGGTATATCTTGACGCGAGATTAACTTTATCGGGGACGAAACCGAAGAATAAGCGAGTCGTAGACTGTGAATTACACGATCAACGGAATCTAGCATTTCTATCGTGATAAAAAAGGAAGGAAACGAAGAGACGCGATAAAGAGCGTCTTTGACGTTTCACGATTCGAATCATCCGAATACGTGACAGTCTATCGCTGCGTTTCTGGAAAAAAGAATTCCATCGAGGGATTAAGATGAGTATCGTGCAAGGAATGAACAACTCGAATGGGTATACGGAGAACCATTTGGAGACCAAGGTAACTCGTTATCAGTGAAATATTCCCATCAGAAATGATTCCGTCGAAAAACACCCAAGCCTTTTGTCCCCTTATCAAATGTTCCTAATCTGTTTATAAATGAATACGATAACGAAATTACGCTATTGCAATAATAATAATTGATATCTCCATGGAAAATTTTAATAACCTGAGTGACGATGATGATGAATATTTCGATGACGATGAACTCTTATATACGTACGTTGTTTTTGAAGTGGCTTCCATCAATTTTTCCATAAGATACCACAATCGTCGACGTAATAGAAATCTTAGTTGTTGGATGTTTCCCGTCGAAGACACACGCGTTATTAAGAGAGAACTTACTTGTTAGGAAGCCTCGTGAAACCGGGTTATCGCGATTATATTTTAACTGTCGCTTTCCAACGCTGTAAACAGTGAACGTCGTTCGTCGATCGTCGCGTGAATTGCGCAAAAGCTTATCGTCGTCGAAAGAAAAGCAAAATAATCGAGCAATATTAATTTGAACGGATTTCGTTCGTAGATGGAGCCCGATTTCGACGAGAAGAAGAGACGCGAGATAAAAGGTGTCACGTACCAGGTAAGCAGATCGATCTAAATTTGTCCTCTCTACCATTGGGGTTCGTCTAGATTCTGGAAATTGTGCAGACAAGATCCTTGAATGACGGCTGCAAACACAGAGCTCGCGACTAGATACTGCAAACAATAAATCAAACGATTTCCACGAAAGCTAAACAATCTATTCGCCGTTACGATCAAATCTCGAACCTCGAATATACAGAAAGATTATTTATTTCTCTAAAATTAGATACTAAACGTCCTAGAAATAGAATGGTCGGTGAACATTGTTCCAACGATAAATCGAATGTTGCGGTAGTTATGCTTGTGCACGAAGTGGGTCATTTTGAGGTTTTCAGTGTTCAGTTTCGCGTCACAGTGACATAACCAGATGAGAACTGTAACTAATTCGAAGAAAAAACACGTCTGAATGCTTGCTTTGGAATCTTCGCATCAGTGTAAAGGAATGGAAATTCGTATTTTCCATTTCCACGGAAACAGTGTCCCTGCGAACGTACAGGTTTCCACAGTTTAAACACTTGTACAAATCATTTGTACAAGTCGCGCGCACATGCTTTCGGTGACGCTATTATCTGATTCGCGTTAATCCATAGCGGCAATCATAATTCAGAATAATCAAACTTCAGCGAGTTTAATATGAGTTATCTACGACAAGATATTGTGTATGTGACATTAAGGTACATTTATCTCTGTCGCACCCTGTACAGGGTGAGTCGCCTAAATATCTTTGCTGTTTTTAAAGATACGTAAAATGTCTTAAAAACAAATTGAATGGTTCAATGGGGCTCACTCGATGCCAAAAAAATATTTGTTTTTATGTCATCTGTTTTTCGAGATATCAAGGTCATCTTCATTTTTTTAAACGGAACCACTCGTTTTCCGTGAACTTGAATAATTATAGTCACTGAATTCCTAATGAAAGGGACTATCGTTTGTTGTTTAAAAAAAGGTGATTCCGTTTAGAAAAAAATAAGGGTGATCTTGATATCTCTGAAAAAAAGTCTCGATATGTAGAAATGGTAAACATTGCATTAAGACGTGTATGTGATGGACTTTACACTGTGTGAATCGGAACAAGATATGGACTTACTATCATTTTTACGCTATTGTATGAAAAACCGAACGACGTAATTGTTTTAAAAAGGTGGACTTAATACACTGGGGTCCACATATATGTATATATTCCTTGGTCACTTGGACAAATATATGTATATATATATAATATACACACTTGTCCAAGTGACCAAGGAATATTAAATTACACCGTAGCTTCTTCGAAATTCTCGGGGGTTACTATTGGCTCCCAACGTTTCACGTTGCTGTGACGGTTCGAAAGAACCTGGAAGATTATTGATAATATCGCAAGATAATCGGCCGCAGGAGGCATCTAAAGTGTACTCGAAGGATATGTCCGAGACGACCAAGAAATTCCAAGCATTTTAACGAAACGAGCACAGAGGACGAGTTCCTTTCCAGACTTTGCCTAAGATACCGTCGCACGATTTATCGGTCGAGGCGCACAAAGAGACAGAGACTGCGCGGCGGATCGACGTGTCTTACGTAAAAAAAAAAGGAAAAACACAGAAGTCCGATGGCTTGTCAGTTATCTGCGTAATAAAATACCGTATAGACGCACAATTTCTCACGTTCCTCTTTCACGATGCATGATTGTGCAACATGTTCGTCACTGCGTTTCTCGATTAAACTGTTTCGCAGTACGAACGACGTTACCTATCTGGAGAATCGTACGTAAATACAATAAATCCTCGATGAGTGTTCGAAGGCTCCTAGGCACTAAAGTGATAGCGTTTGGAATTCTGAAGCCAATGATTTATGTTTCAGCCGAATATGACCATTAGTTTATGAACTACTTAATGTTCAGGAACCTTCGAACACTCATCGAGGATTTACTGTATATCGTTGCACGAGGATCTTAGTTAATAATATCGCTGAAGTGTGTACGATAGTAACGAGAGAAATGAGACCAAGTGCAGATAGAGGCGGACACACGATGTTCTTAGAAAGATTTGCGTAATTCGAAATTCCATGATATTATCGGACAGTTTAACGCAGCTTTACGTAAAGCCACTGCGGTGACACTTCAAGGCTTAATTTAATTATTCCCCCGGCTGTCTTGCTCGTCTTCGCGGCCGAGAATCGATCCTTCGTTCGAAACCGGTTTCGATATTGGTCAAAGAAGAGGAGGCCAACGATAGGAGGGTTGTTGTGGGGAAAAAGTTCCCTCAATTGACTCGATTTTAGCTCACCTGGCCGTCTCTCACTCCTGTTCCTTTGTATTTGTGTGGTTAGTTTTTATTCGTGTGTATCGTCGGGGAACCTTGCAGATTAAGAAACAAGGAACAAATGATAAATTAGTACAGCTCCTGAGATATTATTTACAAAGGCAAAGATAATATAATATATATATTATATTTTTGATTGATTGATCGCGACGTCTATCGAAATTCTTTTCAAGATATAAACTTAATTGAAATAAAAGTTCATTTTTATCAGTTTGTCGACATTGATATCGATCACAAATTTGATCGAAGAATCGTATCAATTGTTCACCGGTGAACTGAAACATTGATGAGCTCGTTATATGTATACACACATCCAAGTTCTAAATGTGGTATTCTATTTAGTTTATAATAATATACCGATTTTCAGGTAATCGTGGCTGACTTACGATTTTATTTGTAATCGTGTGGTAAACGTGTTCCTCGATTTCTCAACGACTCACGTGCGTTCGCTAATTAAAAATCGTAATGACGATAACTAATTTCTCAACGACTCACGTGCGTTCGCTAATTAAAAAATCGTAATGACGATGACTGCGGGTTCGGAAACTGCCACGACGGCTCTCGATCCTTTTTCATCGAGGGTTACGAGATCGTCGGAGCTTTATGTAACATGGAAATATCAACGCGTGCACGCGTGTGTACGAGAAAAGCTTACGGCTATAGTGATCCCAAGGTTCTCGATGGGAATACATTACGAACCATTCGAATTGAAGCTCCCGCGTCGTATACAGTAGAAAACGATTTATGCCACATTGTCGGTGAACCTTCGCCTGGTTATCGGTGAATTAGGAAATTATGGATGATTTTATCGCGTTAAGTAACTCCGACGATAATAACAGTCGGTAATCTGATGTAATACTTTCTATAGGAAACATTTGTCTGGTGATATTACGTTTTAATTTTATTTTAATACGAAACGAAACGATGAAAAACAATGAGGCAATAGAAATGTTAAATGAACAATCGAAATTATGATTCAAACGTACCAAATCGATACGAAAGAATTAATAATTACTTCTTTCCAGATAATCATGTCTCTGTGCGCGAGTTCCTCTGTTCTGGGCCCGTCCATGGCTTTCGGTTACAGTGCCGTGGTACTGGGACCGCTAATGGCACCCACAAGCGACGTGCAAGTGGGCAGAGCTCAAGGAAACTGGATAGGTCAGTGTAATCTTTCGTTTCAAACTATGGATTGACATCCGATGTATACATATTGTTTGTCCATTTTCTAGCAATAGAAAAGACAATAAAATCACCTGTCTAATTATTACCTACAATATCTTCCAATATCTTTCCGAGTCTGAACGTTTCCTCGATTCTGTATTGCAGATGCACAGAATGCCTGGACGTGACGGTAGTAACATCGTTAATTCAGTAAATGTACACATTTCCTAGTCAATGTAAATGACGAGTCTAACGAAACCTATGTTTTTATATCTATGAAATAAATACCGAATTTAAAAAAAAAAAAAAAAGATGCCTAAATTATCAAATAAAGTGTTATGTTTTCAGTTTTGTTCATTAAATATATTTTAAAAAATTATACTTTCGACACTATGCTTTTACTAATGTGCTCTAGGAAACGTATATATTATCTAGTAAATGAATACATTTACTAGAAATAGTGTACATTCTAATATTCGGTTCATACTTCTACTAAAACGGTTCCTAAATGCATACACTGACTAGTAAATGTTTAAATGTACTAAACTTCACGCTTTTACTGTAACATATACACCAAGATATCGATGTTTTTATTGTCATTCACCGAGAACGAACGATTAATCCTGGTGTCAAGTTGGCACATTTTTCTCCTAAGAAATTCTGTTATTCTTGACGTTCACTTTTAATTTATTTCTTCATATATATGATTTCTTTTTACCACTGTGTCAATTTGACAACGAGAGCCAAATTAACCCTCATCCCTCCCTCGTTTTCCCCACTTAAACGTTTCATCTCGGTCGACGCCCGTTCGGAACCAGCGTCAAATGTCAAAATACTTACGTTCGACCAAGGTCCCGTTGAAATCTGTAACTAACACTTGCAATTTGTAATTCACAGCGACGGTGACTGCGCTGGGAATTCCGTTCGGCTGTATCCTCTCGAGTTACACCATGAGACGCGGAAGGAAACTGAGCCTCCTGATAACGTCGGTCCTCTCCTTCGTCGGCTGGATGGTCATACACTTCTCCACCACATACGAGCAGATCCTCGTCGGCAGAATAATATCCGGAATCGCGACCGGTTCCGCCGCGGTGCCGGCAACTGTTTACTGCGCGGAGGTCGCCTCACCATTGTGGCGGGCCACGATGGTTACCTGGACTAGCGTGTCGGTCGGCATCGGTGTTCTGATTGTTTACATTTTCGGTTACCTGTTCGAGGTGAGCGTGCAGATGAATGAAAAAAATCTGGGAAACGGAAACCCCGTGATTGTCGATTATAAATAGAAATGACACCACCGATTTCATGGTTTTAAATGGCTGGATACCGTTTGGAAAATATTGTATTTCACAAATTTGGAATTTAACGTATTTTAGAAAATTCTCGAAGTGTCGTTACTTTCGAATTAGAGGAATTATATGAAATATGAAAAATCTGAATAGGAAAGATTTTTCGATCGGGAATGGTCGACGAATTTCACCAAAAATTGATGGTCTATTGGGGGTTAGTAGAGGGGAGAAAAACGATCCTAACCAATTGTTATTTCAAATTCAAACGCACCACTATTAAATTAAATTTTAATTGTTTCAACATACCAGCCATTTAAAGCTTAGCAATCGCCACCGAAAACAAAACGAATTCGAAACGACAGTGTAACACGATACTAATCGAGAAACACGGGAAACGGCGAGAATCACGGTTTAAATGCTCGTATCTACTTACGATTTTTCACATCCAAAGGACAACTGGCGACTGGTAGCTCTGATGTGCGCCCTGTTTCCCCTGGTCTCGGGAGCGGTGACCTTGGCCGTCGTCCCAGAAACCCCGATCTGGTTGTGGGACCGAGGTCGTCTAGACGAGGCGCTCGAGACCCTGCAGAGATTCCGCGGCATTCCAAAAAATACGCCTCCCTCGTCGGACCTACTGCAAGAACTGCGGCAACGCCCGCAGAAGAAGAACCAGAACCTGATGAGACACCTGCTGAAGAGGAACGCGATCGTGCCGTTCGCGATTATGCTGACATACTTTTTCTTTCAGCAGTTCTGTGGTATCTTCGTGGTAGTTTACTACGCTGTCGACATCATCGAGAGCTCGGGGATCACCATGGACCCTTATTTAGGGGCGGTTTTAATAGGATTGACCAGATTGATCGGCAGTCTATTGGTCGCTGCGGTGTCTGGACGATTCGGTAGACGGATTCCATCGATCGTTTCTGGTATTGGAATGACGATTTTCATGGGTATACTGTCTGTTTATCTGGTGTTGGCGGACAAAGGATATGTCATTGAAGACGGGGGACTGATTCCTGTGATCTGCGTGCTTATGTACATCTTCGCCAGCACTCTGGGCTTCCTGGTGGTCCCGTTCGCGATGGTGGGGGAAATTTATCCTACGAAGGTGAAAGAGGTATTAACAGGAGTGACCACGTGCGTGGGATATATATTCAGCTCGATCACGGTGAAGATTTACCCTGATATGGAGACATCGATGGGCACACACGGTGTATTTATATTCTTCACGGTGATGTCTTTCGTCGGGACACTGTTCGTGCAATTCTTCTTGCCGGAGACGAAGGGAAAGACCTTGATGGAGATCGAGGAGATGTTCAGGAAGAAGGACAGTCCTGATTCGCCGGAGGCGAAGAGGATGGTGGTTCTCAAAGACGTTTCCGCGGGTGTATAGGACGCGATTCTTGTACAGTTATATGATTGACAGTTATATCATCCTGTAAAATGAAAAGAAAGAAATATTTGCAAATACTGTTCGTGGATGTTCGAAGTAGGAGGAGGAAGAGATTTTCGTGTACCGTTCGAAGTTGTTACGTGGATGACGATGAGAACGTAGGTGAAGTTGAAGAGTATTTATGACTGACTTTTCTTGATTTTTCTTGACGATTCAGGGCTGGTACTCGACCCTGAAAAACAATAGATAGTTGTGAGGATTGAAAGAGATATTTGAAGTCAGATTCGAACTGGTCGAGAATCGATTGAATAATTCCAAGTGTGTCTCTCTTTATAAAGGTATTGCCGTGTGTAAATAATCTTCATGGTGCAATTGTTATCTACCATCTGTGTTCATACATAGTATAATTTAGGGACTATATCTTAATCATTGGTAAAGTAATAATGTGTTACAATTATTACGTCAATTGAGAGGGAAGATTTTCGTAATACATATTAATAAAATGTACAGTAACACTTCCGTCATACTCTGTTTTGTAATATTTTACAATGTACGAATAAATGATTAATGATAGTGAATGTCGAGTTAATTTAATGTCAGTACTGGTACAATTAACCAGCTGTTTCTATTTATTTAGACAGCAGATACACTAACCTCTGGCAACAAGATTTGATAAATAAAAATTAAACAAATAGGATTTATTCGATAACAGGGCGATCGTACGATAAGAGACCAACAGTTGCTAATCCTTGCTCGCGTTCGACTGACAATATTTGCGTAGATCGACACTTTCACCGTTTTTTCTGTTCTTGGAAATAAAATTTTCATTTCGAAAGAAACGAACTAAGTAGTTCGGCAAAAGAATAGAAAAAGGAAAGTGATCAACTGTGGTCGTCTTCAGAAACCGATAAACAATAAATTTCAATGTTCACTTTTATTATTAAAATCTTAAATAATAAATTAACAAATGTCGTAACAATCACGATAATTAAATAACAAACATAAAATAACGTGCGGACGTGGAAGCATGAAATAGGGGGATGGAGAACGTGATGATAAAATGTGGGGATGATACATCTATCTACTGATAATAGTGATGATAATAGTAGCAAGCGATAATAATAATATAATATAATAATAATATAATATAATATAATATAATAATAACATAATAAGAAACGTTGCTCGATAGCTGAAATAAATTATTATTTCACGAGGTTGGCCCGCGAAAAGACGGTGTATCTCTTTGAAAGAGATCGTTCAGTCGTGTAATAATTGATATTACAGTAAATATTCATTTCTCGTTTCGCTCGAACACGTTCGATCCCAATCATTTTCCTATCCCTTACAACATTGTGATCTTTCTATTGTTAAACAACTCTAAATGAAAGGGCTATTAAAAACGGAGCAAATGGAATGTTTCGAGGGAAAGGGTTAAGGAAAATCCGAGCGAAAGGAACGTTGTCGAGGGCGGCATCGAGAAACGAGGTTAACAAATTATTACGTTGTACGCTACGGTGCGACGTTCATGTTAAAACTTTCTCTAGCGAAACGATAGATAAAATTGGTCGAACATCGATCCAACCTATTTGTAATCTCGTGGCTGGTCTCCCCCGTGGGATGACCGCGATTCCCTTGAAAACCTTGACGAGTTAATTTCAATATACACAACTATAATTCGATCCAACGAAATTCGATCAACCCTTTGGTCTTTGTTTTTTTTTTCTCTCTTAAAACATACACGAAGAAAATTAAAAAGTAAAGAACGAACACCCAACCCATATGGACAACAAGAAAGAAACTCAACTCGTCATGGTTCTATAAACAAATATATATATATACACACACACACACACACACACACACACACACACACATTCGTGCATTCAAGGGAATGTGCGAACAAAATGAGTGTCGGATCAATATTCGATCAACAGCGACGACGATGCTGCTGCTCGAGTATTCGGAATACCGCGAACGATTTAGATTATCTGTACATTTAACCACCTCTGTTCCCTCTTGGAGGGACGACGTAGCATGCGTGTACTCTCCATAGACATAAAAAAATAGACTGCGCGTCTGGGCCGGCGGCCCAACTCTAGAAAAAGACTGGTTACCTTCGGAGGACTTGCTATTTCTTTTTAATATACTCGAGTTAACCATTCAAAAACGCAGATTCCCAGAACCTCACCCCCCCCCCACTACTTATATTTAACACTAGAACGACCAAGCAAGTCAAAATGACTTGTCAATATACTGTTACAACGACGATTAAAATGTTATGACAATACATTTTCTCAGATCTTTTGTACCTTTTATTACGATATGAAAGTGAAGAAATGGGTAAATTTCTAAATTTTCAAAAGTTTTTCACGTTTATCCACCGATCGAAGCAAATATGCGTTTATTGTCGGTAGTTCTAGCGTTAAAAAGAGATGCCAAGTCATCCGAAAGCAGTGATTCATCAATGAATGCGACACGAGCAACGACGTTATTCTCACCACTGAGGGATGCCCCTCTGAAGTTAACCAAAATAGAGTAAACAGAAGCTTAGCAACAAATTCATAAGGGGCTGAAAACGTTTCCACAATGATTGCTTCGAAGTGGCCTCGAGTACGTCGCACTCATCGAGACATTACTGTACCTCTTTCTAAACTCGGAATGTCCGTTTCAGGGAGATGCGCAGCCCATATTTCTACGTCTATCTCGTACCCTTAATAAATTCGCGATTGAAACATAAAAAAAAAAAAAAACGCGCGCATGAAATTGTCGCGGATTTGCCCCCGGGGTTTATGCCGCTCACGTTCTCGCGTCTCGTCTTTCGAGCGGTTATCGGACGATAGTCGGAACGTGATCGCTGGGTCAACAGTGGATTCGCGATGCTCGGCGATTTCTGATCCGTGGATCTCGATGTGGGCCGTGAATCATCGACGGTGGGGAGCTGTCGATTCATCGTATTCCTTTGAAATCGATCGTGGAACGAGCGTGATCGAAAGTGGGTATCAAAAAAACCGAGTCGACAGATCGATCACGAAGGAATACGATCTACTCATCCTATGCTAGCTTTCGCGTGACACAGAATATTCCCGTACGAATCCACTCTCAAGAGCCGAATGTACATTATAACATATCTGGACCCTAAAGTGTATTAAGACATACTTTCCTAACTTTCGAGGAGAGCAAATCAAGGGTGCGAAAACCTTGTAAACAATTGTTACATTCATTCAATGGATTTACGATATCTAGATATGGTGAATTTTGCATTAATTCCATTGTATGTTGGAATTTACACTATTTTAAGAATATGAACTTAATATCATTTTTAGAGAGAGATGGGCAAACTCATTATTTAGATAAAAAGTTTGGAATAACGAATGAAAGATAAAAAAGTATTTCGTCATTTTTAATTGTTTAAACGTGGAAATGTCAATTTTTATAATGAAATAATACTTCATCACGAATGAATCGACATTTGTCGAACAATTATTTAATCCCATTGACTGTTTAAAGCTCAGAACGACACACTTAGATACTGCTACTTTTTACTGTGTATTATACGAATAAAATTCTGCCTGACTCTGTTTTTAGATTATTGTGTATCTATATTAAAAACATGGACGAACGAAATAATTTTGACCATCGGAAAGAGTGAAGTATTTGATAAAGTAAACATGAAAAATGTAATTGTCTTGAAAAGTGGACTTAATACACCTCTGGGGTCCAGATACGCATAACGATGTTGCCCGTCGCGATCCCGTACTTCCGTCTGCTTTCGTCGCTGGATTATGATCCCGTTCCCCGAAGTTCTCGCGTACGAAACACAGTTACGGGAGCAAGCAAGCAGAAACGTACCCATCGCCGCGAGCTTTTCTCAGAAAAACACGCCTTGGCAACTCGATCTTCCGCGGGAAAGAGGAGAGAGAAAGAGAGAGAAAAAGAGAGAAAGATTAGCGATTCGGCATAGTCCCGGGATGTTTACCTAAAGTGCTCGCTAGGAACGGCAGCATTTCTTGTTGCGGTTAGTCCTCTTCATTATCAGTCCAAGTCTTCTCTCCTGATATTGTGTGGCTGATCGTCTTAGATTCGTTTTTTCTTTGTTTTCCTTCATTTTCTCGAGGTTAGGCGATACTCGCCTCGTAGGACGATCAAAATTATAATTTGCTATCTTAAACACCTAGTAATGTCAGTAAAGCTTTCGTTCCCAACGAGGATCGAGTCCATCCGAGTTGCGGCGCCGCTGGCACTCGATCCTCCCTAAAGCTTCGTCTATACAGATACAAAAACACGTCGGAGCCTCTCTTCGGCTGATCCTTCGTTGCTCCCCACGTTCGTGGACCTCGAAGTTTCTCGAAACATCGTGAAAATTAAGCAGTTCGAAGAGTCGGCCCATGGTTCCTCGTGGCCAACGTACACACGACCCGATTTCTGTTCTCGGCCGTCCCCTATCGTCTCTCGAATCGCACGCTGTACGTTCTTTCCGGTAACGCCAGATTTCCGATTGGTATCGTGTAATTCTCTTTCTCCATGGGCACGATCTTGTAGTTCTTCAGCAACGTGGCCAGCACCGCGAAGGTCACGTATTGTACAAGCTTGTAGCCCATGCAGGATCTTCTTCCACCGCCGAACGGAAGGAAGTGTTCCGGTTTTAGGAGTCTTCCGTTTTGCACGAATCGGTCCGGCATGAATTCCTCCGGCGAGGTCCACAGTTCCGTGGACATGTTCAGTTCGTAATTGTTCAGGAAGATGAACGTGTCCTTTTTGATTCTGTAACCTGAAGAAACGATTTCGGGAGGTGTTAGAAGCGCCCTAGAAACGTTACGTGGTCTTTGTAGTTTTTAGTGAAAAGAGGCGATGCTTACCAGCGATGGAACTGTCCTGATTGGCGACGTGAGGAACGATAGGGCTGGCGATTACTCTGATACTTTCCAGAATGATTGCCTCGACATAGGGCAACGATCCTCTGTTCTCCAGTCCCACGTAGTTACCAGCGATTTTTAGAGAATCGATCTCCTCGTGAGCCATCCTCTGCACGTCTGGCCGAGTAGCGATGAATCCAAGAACCTTCACCAGAAGATTACCAATAGCCGAATGCCCGCCGATGATGTCTTCGATGACGAACAACGCTGTGTTCCAGGACATGTACGGTTCAGCGTCTGTCTTCACGTGATTCACCAGACAATCGAGATAATCCCGTTCAGGCATCACAAGACCGTTCCAGCTGTCCACCCTTTCGTTGATGATATTGTCGAGGATGAACTTGCGGATCTCGTGGCTCCAGTGCGCCATTCTGGCGATGTTACGCTGATGAAGGGGCATCAGAAACGGCAAAAAGTCAGCCGCGTAGCCCTGGTTCACCTCGTAGAACACCTTGTCGAAGTTCTCGACCATGTTACGGAAACCAGCGTGCTCCAGATGGAACTTCTTCGAGCACAGGTAAGTGATGAATATGTTCGCGCAGCTGTGCAGTATCAACGGTTTCACGTGCACGCTCTTGCCAGCCATGGAGTCCAGATAGCCGACTAGATTGTCCATCTCGGCGCCGATGATTTTGTTCAGCTCGTTGTAACGGGCGGAGAACGCGCGCGGGAACGTATGGGCGCGTAACATCTCCCTGCGGCCTTTTTGTACGTCGGACCAGTTGCAGAAAGCAAGAGCTATAATATGGAGAAAGAGGATCGTTATAGTCACTGGAGCCAGAGTATCCATCGTACTCGAAAAGTGAAATTAATATAATTGTAACTTATATATGTACGCCCACGAGCAAACTCAGCTTCCACTAGGGAAAAAAGTGGCGTAGGGAAACGGCTTCTTACCATTTGGTATTGGGCATTATAGAAATTTATGCCAAATGATCATTCAGTTCAACATTTATTTCAATACTTGAAATAAATTTACCGAGTGATAGAAGGCCCTACTTCTACGTTACTTTTTCCCCCTAGCGGAAGCCGAGGTTGCTCGTGAGGGTACTATGCGAAGGTTTTTCCTCTACGAAATCACCGTGACACATGCGAAACAGGACGATCGTGGTGTTCTTTTTTTTTTTTTTAAGGAAAACAGTTAACGGACGGCGCAGTTACGGAGATCAGACAATAACGGAGAGGATCGATTGTAAAACAGAACGATTTCCATTGAGCCTCTTTGAAGGCGAAGGAAACGAATAAATATATATGTATAGGTATATGTGTATTGACGCGTTAAACTTGACCTTCGAGCACGCATTCCGTGACGCGATCACGAAATGCATTTCGAAACGCTGGTTGTCAGGCGAAAAAGAAAAAAAAAAAAGAAAGAAAAGAAAAGAAAAGAAAAGGAAAAATTCGTCGACGCACGTTCGCTCGCCGGTGTTCTTCTCCTCTCCCTTTCCGTTCTTCCCGGTTTGGACTCTCTATCTTTCTCTTTTCACCTGATCGGAGGACGCGGCCACGCGGAAATGCAAGCCTGCGGATGCCGATCCCGCGTACTCGGCAGAAAATCGATTCATCGCCGCGCGGAGGCCCCCTTCGGCTCGATTTGAAATCGAAGCGGCGGAACGGACCCCAGAACAGGAAGTGACCTGGTTTCTCGTGCCCCCCACCCCCGCCCCTTGGTACAGGATACTAATCGCCCCTGGGCAACCGTGTCGCGTGCAACGAATCCAGGAATTTTCGTGTCTGCGGAGATTTAACGGAATTCAAGGGAATTTTCCAAAAGGGAATATTCTATTTTGGTTAGTCCAATTTTTTTAACAAGCGAAAACGGAATGTTCTGTTTTGTATTTTCTAATTTTTAACAAGCGAAATCTGAATATTCTACTGTGGATTTTCTAATTGTTAACAAGGGAAAAGGAATATTCAATTTTGGATTTTCTAATTTTCAACAGGCGAAAAACGGAATATTGTATTTTGGATTTTCTAATTTTTAACAAGCGAAAAATGGAATATTTTATTTTGGATTTTCTGGAGGTATTAGATCTAATCGTGAAATTGCTGGATATACGGTTAAGGAAGGGAAACAGAGAGAGAAAGAAACTGGCGTTGGCTCGAGAGTGTCGGAATCGCCTCCGGTGGATCAGCCTTGATCCTGTTTGTCGGAGGCGGCCAGGTGAGGCATGGAACGCGTGAAAGTGGTACCGTGACCTTTCCGGGCTGCACTTGGTACCGCTTTGACGTTGACCTTAACACGAGCGTTTCGGCCGGGCCTGGACGTACGAAAACACGAGCCACGGGAAAAATAAACGCGGCCTGGCCTGGACTGTGGCTGGCGCTCACGTGTCGCGTACGACGACGGCAAGGTCGTTAGCATGGGGAACGAGTTTTCAGCAGCAGTAGCAGCAGAAGCAGCAGCAGTAGCCATGAACGAGGTGTCGACGAATTTCAATTTTCACACTGACTCACAGGCCGCCCGATCGAACCGTTTTTAAAAAAAGTTCGGATAACACCCGATTCTCCCTGCCCCGAAGAAAGAACACGAAGACTCGACAAGGTATCGGAGGAATACTATATCGTAGCTTATGTTCGCGTGTTAAGATTCGTAGACCACACGACCATTGGAATTCGTTCTGCACGATGTGTTACGTAACCGTTGGACGATTTGAATAATTAAAAACTGAACATCGAGGAGACATTTGATACGGTGAAACGAGCTGTCGCGACTGGGAATATCCAATTAAATCGGGTCGTTAAAAAATAATGCTTTATAACTACTGTGTTAATCGAGCTACTATTTCAACGGACATGTAGGTCCTTAGAGATCGTAGAAAAAATATGTCGAATTACGAATCGAACGATTCTTCTCGTTGAAATCGTAGCTGTATGATTAAACATTGTATAATAGAGAATATGGTTGCTTACAATTTTCCTTGTTTCCGCCGAAGAGCAGGTGATATCTGACGAAGTTCGGCCGTGAATCGAAGTGATGTCCCTTGGTGGTCAGCACTTCCCTGATGTTCTCCAATCCGTTGACGACCGCGCACGGTGTGGATCCCATTCGGAGCTTGATCACCTGACAGTCGAAGTCCCGGACAAGGTCGGCGAAAGCTTTGTAGGGCACGTCGTAGCGTCCAAGGATGTGAAGGGATCCTAGAATTGGCCATGGTTTCGGTCCAGGTGGTTCCGGCAGACTGTCCTTTTCACCGTCTAATATAATTTCCTTCGATGTTTTCTTCGATCTCAGGTGATCCAGGAGGATCACGGCGAGCGCCACGAACGTGACAGCGATCAGAAAGCACGTGGTGGCTGTCAAAGGGATCATCTTGAGCGTTGTCGTTGTTCTTCCTCGTTATATACACTCACAACGTTCCGAGAGAAAGAGAGAGAAAGAAGGAGAAAGAGAGTAGGGCCTGTTGGATTGGACGCCTTTAAAGTAGCAGTGATACCCCGACCTACGGTACCCTGGTGTCACGAGGAAATCTCGGTCGGCTGTTCAATGTGTGTGTGTGCGTGTCTTTCTCTCTCTTTAGTGTGCCCGGAAATCTGATGGCACGCGATGGAAACGGTATCGAGAAAGGATCGTGATCGAATCTGGACCGTTGTTACGAAAAATCGATCGGTCCCGAAACGGAAGACCCTTCGGTGAACCGTGAAACTGACACGAAAAGCCGCGTGAGAAACCGAAAATACGATGTATCACTTTCTCCTTCTCGGTCGTGTAACCGAACAGCAATCCGACGTGTTGTCGTCGTGGTCGATAGGAGCAGTGTTGTTGCACACCTTAGTGATGAGAATCGTGGAGGACCGTGGTATAATATAAAACCCTAGACCTTCTCGGGTGGTCGCTGATGTGCCGTGTAGAACGTGTGTAAAATGATGGGTGTCGTGGTCTTGTGGATCGGTTCGATCGGTTGTGTGGTTGGTCCCGTCTGTGAACGGTCTGCCGATCTGGCTCGGTCTGTGGGGATAGGATGGTTGGCCGGCTATCTTATATAGCGGGGCTGGGTAATGTAGTCAGCACATTTGCGACGCCTGTGCGCCTCAACCCCATACATATGGATTCGTGTTGAGACCGAAGGGGACAGACGAGGGAGGGAGGTTGGTCTCTCTGTCGTGCTCTCTGTCGTAAGTGTATACACAACCCGGTGTGTTGCTGGTGGTTACTGCTTGTTCGGCCCGTTCGTGGTGCTGTTGGTGGTGCTGGTGGTGCTGTTGGTGGTGCTGGTGGTGCTGGTGCTGCTACTCTGCTGGTAGAGAGATGAATTTCAAGAAAGCACCGAGAGAGCCAGCTTCTCTCCGGCTCCCGGGCGTTCGTGTGTGGAACAGGAGAGCCAGAAGAAGAAGGGCTGGTAAGAGGTGGAGGGAGAGGACGTAGGGATGATAGAAGGTGCGGAGGGGACAGGGAGGGGGCAGTACCAGAAAGGTGAAGGGGCTGGAGGAGCAGGGGATATCTACAAGAGATACGGTGAGAAGAGGTGGACGGGGAGGAGGGGGTGGACGCGGGGCTCTCTCGGCAGAGAGATAGGGAGAAAGAGAGAGATTGAATGAGAAAAAGAGAGAAAGAGAGTGTGTGTAGTAGTGGGGTCCCAAGTAGGGCCCAAGCTGGGCCAGACTGGGTAACGAAGGGACGCTTCTTGCCCTTGACTTCTCTCCTTAAGGTGCCATCGGGTTTTCTGGCAGCAAGGTGGTGTGTGCCACCAGTCGAACGAGCACATCGTGAGACCGGCTGCGCTCCCATCTAGACGCCTGGCTGCTCGTTCCGCCTTTATTTTCGATGTACTTGACGTTTATCGTTTCGGGTACGCAACTACCCACACCATCGGGCCCACTGGTACAGAGGAGAGGATGGGCCCTTCTGGCGGTCGCGGCCCTCGCCGGCTACCGAAAACCGTTTCGTTTTTCACGGGGCCCAGACACACGGCCCACGGTGTGCCCCCGTCCCGTACCACGGACGCGCACAGCCAGGTTGTCTTCTCTTGACAGGGGGCCATTTAGGGCCATCCGGGTGACGGAGGTGACGGGGGCGAGAAAAACCAACGGCGAGAACGATCAAGCTCGCCTTTTACGATGGAATTTCGGGCGACTGGAAAACTGGTGCGTGTAAGCTTTTGCCTTCTGTCGTGTTAATCCTTTCTTCGTTCGATTATTCCACGCGGTGGGGAATTTGAATCGATCCTTAACGAGGCTGTTTAAGATCGATGGAAATTCTGTGCGCGCCGATTACTCGGTCAAAGGATCGTATGTAAACGATAGGCGATCCGAAGGTTTCGACGTATGACGAAACTCTAGCGGACAGCGAGGTCGAAAAGTTTTGGTTCTGTTTTTTTTTTTTCCGTAACGCGATACCCACGATTGGACACTCGGTGTGCGCGTCCGCAAGTTTTTCGAGCGTCATCGGTGTAACATTTCTACTACGCGGGGATCGAGAAAATCGATCCGGTGTTGAATCTGAAATTTCCTTCCGCAGGATGCTGAATGGGAGTTATGCAACCCGGTGACAACCACTTCCAGGCTGATCGATGCGCGAATGCGACGATAAAAATGAAAAAAAAAAAAAACGAAAAGAAAGAGGAAAAACGAATGTTTTCACTGACGTCTTTTTGCGTGACGCAACTCGGACGGAATTGAGATTGAAAAAACTGTGAATGGCGGTTCGCGACGCGTTTACTATACCTGTAGAATAAATGGGAGAAACGTAGCTGGGGATGTGGGAAACAGGGATCGAGAAGTTATTATCATTTCAAAACAATTGTCACCGACTCGTGATAAATGCTGATAGAAATTACGGTAGTGACCAGCGACGTTACAGTGTCGTCGAATAGGAAACTCGGGTCCTGTCGATTCAACGGAAAATTATAGACGTCAGAGATTCTAAAAAAATTTGTTATTCGCAATGAGCGAAGCTATCGGGTTCCATCGACAGTCAGCTGAATCGATCGGCTGAAAATTATTGCAAACGCCAGTTCGTTGTTACAATGGTCTCTGAATTCGAGAATCTACATATATATAGACACATTTCGTACAGCCTCAATACTACTTGAAACAAAATTATTAATAACAAACGTGTTAATAAATGTTCGTATTAAATAAGTGGACAACGTACATGAATCGTAAAATGGACTGGGCAATGGGTTCACGAAGTCATCCAGGAAATTCCGAACGACCAAAATCAGTATTGCAAAGACGCAATATCTTGATACGAACGTTTGTGCACGTACATACCACGGGTTCTAGCAGCTTGGAAAACACCGGGTCGTCGTGCGTCAACATAGAACGCGGCCGTTCATAGTAGGTCAGTTCAGTAGAATCGAATTTAAGTCAGACGCGTAATTATTTCAGGTATAGTAAAATTTCTCGATCCCATTTTCGCGTTGTCGTCGATAACATTGTTTGGATCGGACTACCAAACAATCTCTCAGATTCCAAAATGTTATTCGACGATTGATGAATCATTCTGGTCTCCCCTGTCAACCGTGTAACATTCTCAAGTACCTTGTGACACCGTTCAGAGAAAAACAAAAATAAGAAACAATATTCTTGAAGTATCTCAAGAAAGAGGAAAGCTTCACTTTGATTCGTATACATCGTTCAAGCATCCCCCAAAGACACACATCCCACGGAATAGGTGGGTTAGGGCTGTGCTATTGTGAGTTCAAGTGCCACTAATCAGAATTTTAGATATTAATTTCTAAACATGAAAATCAGACAGAAATTTGATTTCTTTATAACATAGAAATATCATTAAGTTTTACTAAAATCTTAATTTTACCGAATTTTGAATTTAAAAATTTGCTATAAGTGTCGGTACAATCTACTAATCAGTAATGGCTGTGCTACGAGACCAGAGTCAGAAACGTCATTACAGACGAAAAATCTTGTCACGACCCTGAACAAGGGAGGTAAGCCCTTGAAAGCTTCGGGAGATAGAGAGGGAGAGACACACGATCGCGTTATCGGGTGTGACGATGAGGAAGCGCCGCGACAGAGGAGCACACCTCTCGAATTTGTTTTAAATCGATGAATAAAACATGAGGCTAGCTGGTGTTGGCTATATGTGCGACTTCTCCCCACCACGCGACCTGCTCGATTCCTCCCTCCCCCCTCCCTGTCACGATGAAGAGGCGAGGGGGGGGGGGGGGGTTTTTTTCCCTTCTCGCATCACGCGGCAAAACAGTAGGAGAGATTGCTTCATCCGTATCGAGAGGCATTATCGAGCGTCGATTTCTGGGAAGCTAGCGGTACCCGGCCTCTGCCCGGCAGCTCGAAATCGGCTTAGGAGAGGAGAGGCGCGTAACGGGAAAAGCTCCTCTCGGACTGTGTTTCTGGTCGAGCTCCGAAGAAGCTCCATTTCTGCCCTGTCTTTTGCCCCCCTCCCCCCACCCGTGGAATTTTTCATTTCGCTTTCAATCGATTGCTACTCGCGAGTCCTCTCCGCTGGTCTCTCTTTCTGTTCACGGCTGGCCTGACCACAGATCGGTATAATATCCGGGGAATTTCGTATCGGTGATGGTCCCTCGAAAGGGGACGTTTCAAGAAATGAAATTTCCTCATCCCCCGTGAAGCAAGATGACTGAAAGAGGGGGAGGGGCTCTCGTCAGCTGCACGCGAAATGAAATTGCTGGCCAGCTACCTATTATCTATTAGAATATCACGAGTCACGCGAAGACCGACGCCGTTCCTGGCACGGATTCGTGGGTCCCTGGATATTGAGATATCCCTGAAATATTCCCAGATAACTAGAAAATTTCGAAGAATCTACCACGAGAGTTAACCCCTTGCCATACGATTTCTTTTACTTCACTCTCAAGAATTACTTTCTCGTTGATATTTTTCCGAATACCAAAGGAATATCTATTCCCACGGCAAGTGGTTACATTTATTCCAAACCTTAAATGTTAATACCAGCGGAACAGTATTTCACTCGAACGAAACGAATAATATGTATACATGTTCACCTAAATTCAGTTTGAAATCGTTGTCACGTGTCTGACTCGATGTTGCAAGGGGTTAAACGAGAAAGAATTCCCTGTAGAATGATCCACCACAGTTGCAGATCCGATTAAGCAGAATCGCTGGCTGGATTCGCCGAAGACGGTCGTGTTTTCTCGCGATCTTGATCCCACGCAGCGAAACGCCTTGGGCCAGACAGGGGAATCTCAAGATCGCCGACACGTCCGCGAAACCAGCGGCCGGAGCCGGACGACGCGCGCTGACTCGAGGAGGGTCGAGGAGGTGCGAGACGGATCGATTCGATCCGTTTCTTGACGAATATCGGGTAAACCGGCCCCAGACTTGGTACGAAGGTCCCGTGCGTCCCGTCGTGTCGCGCAAAAATCAAGGCTCTGCCGCCGCCAGTGAGTTGTTTTAACAACGAAACGATACCGGATGTAACACAGATTATTCTTACGGCACGTATCTACCCTAGAGGTGGCGTGAACTGTTACTCCTGAACAGAGACTATTACCGAAACGTAAAGTACCGGTATTTATTTCGATTTTCGGTAATATATCGGTATTATACCGGTATTTTCGGCTGTACCTTCGCCCTATATAATCCTAATTAAGTCCGACCCTTATAGAAATAAAGAAAATACCAGTATTTATTTCGATTTTCGGTAATATATCGGTTTCGGTATAGCTTCGATGGCATAATACCGGTATCAAAATCATGCCGGTTTAAGTCCTTTATCGTTCTTGGTAGGATATCGTAAAATTATACGAACTGTAGTGTACGATGAAGAAAACGACATCGATTGTTTTAAGAACAAGAGGGAACTCGAAGAAAGTGAAACAACCGAGGCGTTTCAGTGACACACATTTCCGTAACCAATCGTAACTAATGCAATTAAACGCTCTCGTCTCATTCCTGTACAGATTACCATTAGAGAACTGATCGATAAGAGCTTTTTCTCGAAAGAAATATATCGGTACTTTGATCAGTTTTCCTCGTTAATCGAGGACAATCGGTCGTACAAAATTTCGACCAAAGGGGAGACATACGTTTATTTTTGGAAGATTTCAATGATGGCCCGTCGACACTCCGGGTAGATAGATCGGTCGGATAAAAGAGCCGAGGAATACGTTTGGTATTCGTATGCCTCGATACGAAGGTGACCAGTACCGAAAATCAAGGTTGCTCGGATTAGCAATGAATAAAATTCACAGATTGGAGGTGGGGACTCTTCTGTTTCGTGCGCTGGACCGTGAATTCACTCTCGGTCCTTTTGTCAAGGTTCCGAATTATTGCGCGAATTGTGCGTGTAACTGACAACGGAAACGTATGGGTGTCGTTAGTGACGGTAATAAGCGTTTCGCATGAATCAGGAATACAAAACGAAACGTCTAGAAAGCTGTGCCAGCCGAAAAGCTCGAGAGTATTCCACTGTCCCAGATCAACGGTTAGTTCCGGCTTGCTGGATCACGTGTTATGTAAGAAATTATTGAAAACATAACGGCCTGCCCCCGTATTCCACGCTTATCCCTTCTCTCGTGCATCGGAAAAGACCGCGTCCCGGCAACGTTGATCTGCATGTAGCGGTCGTGCATTACGCTCTAACGGTCAGAGTGACGGCTTATACATAAGCGCGTACGTTCGCAAACGTTCCGCCGTTTCAGAGAACCTATTCAACAACATCGTGAAACGATTCTATTCGAAGCATTACGTTATTCTACCATATGATCATTAGATTACAAAACCATTCTTCGATACGAAAAAACGAATGTAGACTATAAAGCATTTTTGGGGAATAATTTTACTTCACGAAAATTGAATTGGACCGAGATGGATAGGCTACTAGAATATGCTAATAAATATTGTGTAAACTATGTTAGAAAAGTTTTTGACGCATCGTTGTATCATACGATAAATGGCCAATATAATGGGACAAATAGAATTATCCCTAATATTAACCTGTATAGCGATCAGATTGACTGTTTTAGTTCTTTCCACACCTTTAGATGTAATTTAATTTCTATACTATCTAAGTAATCTCGTTTTCAGAAATGGTCCAATCTAGGAGCTGGTCCAATATAGGCAACTCTCCCCTATGTTTGCCTGTAGATGTATACCAAAGGACTTACTACCTGTTTAATAAATAATAATATATTTTTCTTTAATTCATATTTATTTGACGCGTGGTTACGCGTTATTTCACGTGTAATATGTTTGGGTACGTTGACAGCGTAAGACGGTAAAACGGGAACAGATTATTCGCACGGTGGAAATGCACGCTTGCAAAATTCGCGACGGATACATTTATGGAGCGAAGCCGGGTGGTCGCTACTGATTCCCCAGGCGTGTGGCTTACGCGATCGATGGATCGTTACGGGTGTAAGCGGTGGATGCTAATGCCGATCGAAGGTAAAAGTTTTTTCTGTCTCGCGACCGGGATACAGGAAGTCTTCCACGTTTCACGCCACGATGGAATTGGGACGTTGCGTAACACGGCGCCGGGGCTGCGAACGATCACGTTCGCGGCACCGGTAAATCGATCATTAGGATCTATCGAGGTTGCCCGGTCCGTGATCACCTCTCCCTTGAAATCGTTGCGTGCCCCACCTAACTGAATTACCAATATCGTGTTTTCACCGTTTTTCCGTCGTCGATTCGATAACTGAACCGATTCACAAATCACTTGACCTAGTACAAAGGCATGGTTCTCGATCATCTCGTGAACGATCCATGGCCTTAATATCCTGGTCCCGTACGATCATAATTAACATTGTAATTTTTGCTAATGACTTTGTCGATTAGGAACAGCTTAACGGACGAATACGTTGATTGAAGATTGTGCTGTGTAGTTCGTGAAAAGATGAAAGAAGATGATCATCGTTTGGCCAAAACTGGGACTCGGACAGGTTTGGCTCTCGGAGGGAATCGACGAAATTGGGAGCAAGAAAAAGCGACAACGGTAAAAAGTAGTCCGTGCATCTTCTCCACGCATCCTTTCCGTAGCCTATCAAGAGGCCTGCATCACATCATCCCCCTCCCCCTTCTTCCTTTATCGAGCCTTCGGACGAGACCCTGCTCGCTGGACTGATAATGACACATCCTCAAAAATATGTGATTTTTTTCTTACAATGTACAATTCAATCAAATCGAAAGAATTCTACAAAAAAAAAAATAAGTATATACTTCCACTATTTTTATTAAAGCCACCGCTGACAATGCAACGAACCGTCGCCGATCTAACGAGAGCTGGACACCTGAGCTAGAATCGAATTGGCCAGGCGAACGACGAATAAATGAAGAGCAGAGCCCATGCCGGAGAGGAAGAGGAAACCGGCGTGAAGGAGAGAAAGGGGGAGGAAAGAGAGCATATACAGGCGGTGTGTTGCACCTGCGTCACACACCACGTGGGGTACCACGGTACCCCGGCCCCGATTACGACACTCTTCCGTGTCGATTTATCTCCAGAGCGGACCGGCCGCCTGCTGCCCGACCAGGCAGAGCGACAGAGATCCGACGACGACGAACGTAAACCGGTTTTCAGGGAGGCCTCGTTCATTTGAATGTCGCGCCGTTTAATTTCACCCGTAGGGGGGGGGGGGGGGGGACGAACTTTCGCGATGAGCCGTCCAATTATACCGGCCGATCGATAAAAGGGAAATTCGTTTGGGTCAGTTTTGGCACCGTTCGCCATTGCCTTCGCTGTCCAAAATCGAAAGTACGTACATCGTAATAGTCGAACTGCGTGTCCCTTGAACAATTGTGTTTCCAAACTTTCGATATTTCGGCCAAGAGACTCTGGGACGTGGCCGATTATCTCTACGAACAGGGAACAATCGATGTCTATAATACCGTTCGATAGAGAATCGAAGTTAAATAAATTTGGAAAATTAGTTACACATTTCAGAATGATTTTTTTCGTAACAAAACTTGTTTCTAGAACACCATCGTCGGGGCAATGATAGATACCTAAGTATATTCGATCGTAACTCGCCTTTCTAAGTCCAGCCGCTTCTTCGACGCCCGTGGCAAGTTCACGTGGATTTGCGTCAAGGTAGTCGAGTCCACCGCCGGAACCTAGGACAAGAAATCAGTACCCAGGTGGCTCGTCGTCTATCGACCAATCCGAGGTCACGACCAACTTGCTTGGACTAAGCTAGTCGGTCGTTTACTATTCACCGGATCCAACAGGACGGACTAAACGCCAGGGGGATCCACTAGACCCCGGAGTGGTCAGGTTAAACTAGTCCCTATGGACATCAACGAGGCTCGGCGACCAGACCGTGTATATCTGCTCTCTAGGTACCTACATGTGAGCTTTGATCGATAGCGTATGGTCCCGTTTTCAAGGTGATCCCCCGGCCCTTTTTATAGACTCAAGGTCGAGGGGCGGGAGGGAGGGGAAGCAAAAATAGCGACCACTTAGCCTGCTTGGGGGGGGGGGGGGGGGGGGGGGGGGGGGGGGGGGGGCTTTATTCGGCAAACGGCGAGGTTCAAGCTGATCGTGTTCGTCGATCCCGTCGAGTAGACCAGTATCATAGGGGGGAGGGGGGGTTTAGCATAACGAGAAGACCGGTGGACCAGATCCCAGCCTGGATCGTTCGTCATTTTCACGGCTCGAGGGAACCGGGCGGCGATCCTGTCCGACGAAAAAACAACGGTCAAAGGATCGAGGGAGAGAAGCAGGAGAGAAAAAAGAGAGGAACACGACCAGGACAAATGTATTCGCCGGCCCGGTGGAACCGGTGATTTTGATGCAGCGACCGCTGATTTGGATTTCAAATCCGTCCGGACCGGGTGCATCTGCCTAACTTTCGGCGGTCTAGCCGCGACACGATCCAACGACGACGTCCCGTCGACCCCGAGACACACCGTCCTGGGGCCGTTGCATCCGAAAAATATTCGTGGCCCGGCGCATACATTATACACGATTTTCATTTTCGTGCCGGACAATACATCGAACTTGCAAAATTCGGCAATACCTAAAATCCTCGGAATAATACTTCGGCAGTCGGACAACCGTTGGATCGTTGTTCGCCTGTTTATTGATGTATATTGAGAATCAGATAATAAAGAATGTTCTTGACGAAGTTTTTATAAATATTCGTGAACTATATTAATAAGGTCGTCTGATTATATCGGTATCGTTGAAATGTTTGAAATCCGATTGGAAGTCTGGTAGCGAATATGATTTCTGAAGCGAATCACAATATGCTTCGAAGATGTTTCGATCACTTTCCCTGGTGTAAGGGATATTTCAGACGTGGCACTTGGATCCGAGGTTTCAGCGTGATCGTAAAGGAAAACCGTCGCAGCTTCGGGTAGTCCAAAAAAAAAAAAAAAAAAAAATAAAGAAAGAAAAAAACAGAAATGCAAGAGGGTAGGAAGCGACCTCGTTAAACCCGATAACTGTTGTTCGGTGTTCCTTTTTTTTCCCTGTGAAAAACCGAGCCTCGAACTCGTTCTTGACTCGATCTAAACCTTCGCTGCTTAACCCGTATTCCAATTACGTCTTATACGCGTAATCAGCCGCGTTGCAGTCGAACTGCATCTCGCCGGTGATGAAAAAAGAACAAGAAAATAAAGAAAAAAAAAAAAAAAACGAAGAACCACTAGCACCCAGATACCACGCCTTATTCGAGATCAAGTTAACGACGCGGTCTAAGTTGTGCTATAATCAGAGGACCGTGGCGCTGTGAACGGCAGCGAATATATACATATGTGTATGTATACGTTTCGCCGATTAAATTATGCATTAGGTAAGTGTTACTCCGGAGAAAACTCAATTAAGCGTTGCGCGTTCCGCTTAGCGCGATCACTTTTCCTCGCAGAAAGCGATTTCGTTTTCCAAAACGATCGAACGACTGGTAAGTAATTCTGATCTATCGAAAAATGGGGTCCTTCGTGAGAAGGATCTACAGAGAAAGTAAATCATGAACTGTAATTACTACGATTTTGTAATTCGAAAGTATTGTTTAGAAAGTTAAGATTCGATAAAGACCACAGTATTGTCACCTGTATTCTGTTTTAAAGGCAATTCATGCCTTCCTCCTAACGCCACCGTCCACTAGAAGAGCGAGCACGATCGGAGGACACCGTCAACCGTTCGATAGAAATCATCGATATGCAACGAACGTTAGACTGGACACCGAAAAAAGAAAAAAAAAATACGTGTTCGTGAAATTGTACCTGGGGAGGACTCGATACGCCCACGGGTATATCAGTCGCGCATCAAAATGCACATAAATCCACGGTATCCTGTTGCGCGGGCAGCGGAATACCCCGAATCGCAGGATCAAATCGGTATCGCAGATACGTTTACACGCGCGGGCCCCTCTTTCGAATTTCATCCGGACAATCTGACCTGGCTGCGACCCGCTAACAGAAAAAGAGATCAGACGCGTGCGGAGGACTTCGCTCTTGTGGCTTACTTTCAAAAACAGGATTAATTCGCTTCGAACATCCTACAAATAGTAAGAAAAAAATAAACTTAATTAAACTTACACCTTGAAGAATCTATCAATTTTATTTCTATTCAAATTCTATTGCTCCTTCGCATCGACGAGGTTCAGAATTACTTCTACTTTAACCTAGTGTTTCCCAACGTGAAGCGTCGCCCCACCGAGGGGCAATTTGAATATTCTGGGGGGCAATTAACAAAATCAACGACATTCATCGATTTTTTTATATATAACAGTTATTACTGTTTCATGAACTTTCCAGAATTTCGTGTATTATTATGCTAGAGTGGTCATCGAAGCGTTCCAAAAAAGGTTGGGAAACACTGTTTAAACCGTACAAGTTACCGAAAAATACACCAATAAATCCCAATGAATATTCCACGTGTACTAGCGTGGAAGAACACGGCGGAGCTAAAGGCCTGGTATCGAACGTTGATTCCTAAGGCCGCGGGATTAGTTGCCGCGCATCAAGTTGTGGTTCGCCGATCAGAAATTGCTCACGGGATAGAACGGACGGACGCGTCGATCGCCTTAAGGAGGAGGACTTTTATTTTCCCTGCTCTCTCCTCGAGGGATTCCTGACGCAGCGGTGTGCTTAGATGCCTGGCATCTATACGCCAGGCTAGCTGAATGCATCCGACTAGGAATCCGGTCGCTAAGCAACACCGCCTAGCGCCTAGATACGACGTACTAAAACCTGTAAGCACAGGTAGTACTAGCACTAGACCCTACGATGGTCTACCACGAACGAGCACACCGGGGGAATCGACTTCTACGACTACACACACGTACAGAGAAAACACACAGACGGATTCTAAGCAACGCGATCGACCACTCGTGGTTTCTCTATCGTGGATGATGGAATCCTGCTTGGACAGTACCCGCCAAAAATTCGACAGACCTCAGGTAACTGCAGGGTCGAAATCACTAGTGACGAATTGTCCAAATTTCGATCTTTTAATTCGAGTTCTGTTTTGTTTATTCTCGATGGCACGGGAACGATACATTACGTAACGTGAATCTAATAAGGAGTTGAGGAATCATTTGAAAATAAGGTTCAACGAACTGCAACCGATTCGGTTCGCCTACGAAATGGTAAGGTATTCCTATGACGTCGGCGACGATCGGACATGATGCATTTACCAAATCCTTATCCATCTCGTTAACCTTTCCGATGACGTAGCAGCCGCGTGGAAATCGGGTGGCGCGGCACTAACGTCAGCCCCGGGCCTACATTCGTGATCGGACCATGGCCCGAGTAGCATCTGTGACGAAGTTCAACGGACTGCCGGGTTCCGTGTTCGAACTACGGAATCAGGATGGGTATCAAAACAAATCCTGACTAACACCGATGGAATCGCCGATGCTGCGTAGTAAAACCACTTCGTAAATTATTCCAATGTCAAAATGAAATTCTCTCTCTCTCTCTCTCTCTCTCTCTCTCTTCCTCATCCACGGGCAACGGTCAACCGATTCCGAGAATCCGAGGATACAATCACGAATCACGCGTTCCCTACTTCCTGGTTTCGAGAGCCTTCTCTCGATCGTATCGTCGTGGACCTGAGCCCGCCAAAGTTTCCACGAAACACGGCTAGTCCTTGTGTGTACCGGGGGAATCGTAATTGGATCTTAAAAACGTTAACACCGTCGTCGAAACACAAGACTCTCGGTTCGCCACTTACTGTTCATTGGTCAACGCTCCGTAACGCCTGTGGAGGAGAATCTTCGACCCTATGTGCCCTCCACGAAATACCGATCGCGTCATTGGTGTAATTGAGACTCCCAGGTTGCACGATGAATCACTACTTAAGTTCGCCTTTAACTCCACACCGCGGCAACAAAGATTGACCACTGTTATATTGTAACCCGACACAGCTGGTCGAGGAATTGTACATCACTAATTATAAATTCATCGTGGATCCTTCTATGACATGACGAGTGACTAATGAAATAAATGTCACATACCGATAGATTTCGCTATAAGGTAGAAAGTGATTCGAGATATGTTAACCCTTAACTGCTGCTATCCGGTCAGTATTTTCTAATATTCTGATTGTCAGTCGACTTGTAGACGTGCTACTTCTCAAGACATTTAATTACCAAAACGTAAGACGTGTTAGTTATGTCCTGCAAAAAAAGAATGATGCTCGAGACATATTTACAAAAAATGCATATGAAATTTTCAGCTTCACCATTTTAGTATCTAATATGATTATGTTTACTTCAATAAATGCTATAATTTTGACGATTTGTTCTATGTACTTATTTATTTCATTTTAGGAATGAAGGGGAGGGGTGTGGCGAAACAAATAAATATTATAAGGGAAAATTTAAGGATGTAATTAGTGGTAACTACTAACCTTCAATGTAATGAAAATACATATAGAGAAAATACTAGTAGGCTAGCAGTGTGAGCGTATCTATAACAGCTTAGCAGCAGTTACGGGTTAAAAAAGGGGTGGGCGGTTCACCTGTAGCTAATCGTCAAATGAATTCAAAGACACGACCTGTGCACCTTTTATTTTCATTTCCAATCGATCGACTAGTAATTGTTCCAGCGACCATGTTAATTTCTAACGAGACTTTCTCACCTTGTATCGACGCGTGAACACGTCGGCCAAGCGTTATCAGGATAGATATCATCCGTCCGTACGTGGCGGGGTGTGTTTCTTTTTCGTCGGATCCGCGATCGGCGAAGCCGAACCCGCGAGAGCGCTTCCGGGGTAATGGCCGCCGGCCAATGGGAACGAGGATGCTGGCCTTGACATTCACCGATGGCTCCTGCACGAGCATCGGAGGAAACAAATTAACGACTACCCAGAACCGCGACGTCTTGGATTATTTATGGGGCAACGTTCCGCGATGATGCCGAGGGTAATTTGCCCTGGCAGAATTCCCACCTCCGTTGACAACTGATTATCTTATTCTTTCGAACGATCGAAAGAGAAAGAAAAATCGTCGAAGGAACAGGTGATCGCATCGTGTAGCTGATAAAACGTACGAATTCATTGAAAACGATTAAACATGCTAATTAAATGGAAATCTAATGGTAAACTTTGTAGCTACCCAGTCAGGCCAAAATGCCTGTTATAAAGTTATGACTACAAGTTTGATGCAAGATTTGCTATAAAAAATTTCTGCCCACATTGGTAGCAACGTATGCAGCAAAGTGGATTGCGCAGAGTCTGTTCTATTTTTAGCCTTAATTTGACACAGTTGCAAGACTTGCTGCCAATTTGTTTTACCATCTTGTCAGCTGGTGTTGCCTGCAAAATCTATAAGTAAAATGGAGAAACAGATGGTTATGGTTTTTAGACAATTTTTATCATTATTTGCTGACAATTCGTTCAAAAGTTGTACACAAGTGGTTGTCAAGGTGTTCACGCTCATCGAAAATTCGCGAGTGAAGAAAAAGCTTTTACTACCTTTCTCTTCGTCTTTTCGCTGGGACCACGGTGTATTCCCTAAGGATGGTCCTTGGATACCATAAGGTATTCTCTCTCTCTCTTTCTCTCCCTTTCTCTGTTTGTGTGTCCGTGCCGGAGGTATGCACATTTAATGGGAACGTACACGCCCATACGTTTTTGCGCGATAAGTGAATGAAACTGAGCGCAAAAAGAACTAATGAGATGCGGGAGATGATGTTGGCCTTGACCGACCAGGAAGGAAGGGTAGGGATGAACGAGTCTCGATCGTCTGGGTCAGGTAGTACTTCAGAAACTTCCTTGCTCAAGTTTTACGCGGAGATAAACACGGCAACAAGATTTTGTTTAGCCAGCTCCCGTAACGATTCACGTAACGACCACCAGTTTCTTTTTCTTCTACAGTTCACCCTCGATTGGACGTCTTTCCCTTTAAATTGCCTACGAATTTCGATTGTTAAATTCGTATTTTTTAACTGGTAGGTCCAGTATATCTTCGTCCAAGTATATACGTGAAAATTAACTCTTATTCCACTCGACACCGACGATACAAAGTTTGTCGGATCGTCGAGAGACTATTTTATTATATGGGACTGGGTAGCTCTACTTCGACTAGTGCATTTTGCAATACAGAATACAGTTACCTCGACAGCGTGGAAACGTTATGACAACGATTGTGGCGTTTGGTAGAACCGGTCTTCGAAAACTCTCCATCGATCCAAAGTGACCTAATCGGTTCGGAACCTCTGGCCATCGTAATTAAAATAAATCGTAAAAATTAGCTATCCTGTGGAGCCTGGCACCGAGAACACAGTCTCCGTCGATTTCCACACCGCTATCGTTGGTACCAACCTACGTGTGCGTATGCGTACCTACATTATTTGCATGCGTAGGCCACGTCTCAGGGAAAAGAACTGGGTCTGTCCCGGTGGTGGAAACGGGAGGTGAATCAGTGTGGACACTTTCGAAAACGATACGTCAGATAGATCGACGATTGCACCGGTGATTCGTGGAATAAAACGGTAATCCGGTGCTCGTGTGCCGTTCTGATTCGCGAATCGAAACGTATACGGTTCGCAGAAAACGCAATCGAAACGTTTTACGCTGGTCTAACGTCATCGAAGTGGAACACACGAGTAAAATCGTCAGATTGAAACGGCGAGAGGAGTCTCTGACCCGTCTGTCGTTCACCGAAGGGAGCTGAAGATTCGAAGGTTTCCTTATACGGCTAGACTCGGTCCAGTCAGTCCTTTTTCTATCCAAATTGATGGGCTAGGCTAGGCCTGGTTTAGGTCCTCTTCCTCTTTTTATAGTCTGGCCCGAGGGCTGCAGTTTCGAGCAACGAACCAAAAGTCCTTTGAACCTGGACTACCTGCACCTGATCGCTGACTTTATTAAACAGGGACGGTCAGTCGTCTCCGATCGTTTTTCAGAATTGCCTGTTCTTTTCGGAGAACTCGGCCTATTATCTACCGTCCAATATTTCAACGGGCAATTCCGATAAATCTGATCCTTCGGAAGGTCTGGGCAGCCTATGAATACGTCGACCTGTTCGATCTATAAAAAATTCGATACCCTTCGATTAATTTACAGATACACCAGGGATGAGGTAGACGCTTCTTTCGGGTGTGTTCGGTTATTACGTATTCCGCGATGACCGATGAGACGATCGTTATTTTCTTCCGTGAACTGAACGGAAAGTAGTAAAAGCCGAGTTGGTATCTGGGTTCGTTGGACCCCAGGTCGATCTGACGTAATTTGCTTCCAGGTCGTCCACGGGTGGATTTCCTCTCTGTTCCACGCGTGTGTTTGTTAGGGGGGGGGGGCAACGGCGTTGTGTTGGTACGAATTTCACCGAAACCTGTTATGCCACACCGTCGATGAAGACGGGTTTACGACTTGCAATGGAATCCTCTGGATATCTGGGTGTCGTCGACTTTTGCCGCTTCGATTTGCATGGTGACACACACACACACACACAGATGATTGCCCAATTTTTTCCTCATCCGCGACATGCACTCCCCGCTTGTCTTCCGTGATTCCGTCGTCGTCTTTTCTTGAATTTAATCCCACGCTCTCTGCCCTGCAATCTACCAGAGAAAAAATTACGCTCGAACGTCTCGAAGTTCTTCGTGTCTTGTATAATGGGAACCAGCTCGTTTTACGCGAAGTGACGTACGAAGAAAGCGTTCCCTCTTTTCGTCGTCGTCTCTCTCGATGGTACTTCGTGACGCGTGGGCTCGAGGATCGCAAACATTTCGATCACGTCTGACCGACTACTTACTCGCTCTTACGTCAATGGACGTTACGGGGCCTGGTTGCCAGTCTTGTTTACGCCCGTAGCGAACAACCGAAAAAAAATGTGAGAAGAATAAACGTGATTTTTCCATCGTCGATAAAGACATACATCTTTCTTTAGTGGGTATCAGAGAGATTGATCACGGACGATTCGTACCGGAAGGAAGAGTGCCTTTCCATGGGAAGGGAATCGAATGCAAATGTCGATGGAAAACTACTCCTCGTTCGACCTTGTCCTCTGTTCGATAGGAGGGCGTGAATTCGTCATCGATCAGGGGCACAATAAAGACTCCTCTTCGAATGATATTCGGTTATACCTGTTGTTTTTCCTGCTATTTCTCGTGCAAAGATGGACATTATAGCCCGGGCGATATTCGTATAATATGCAAGATATCCTTGGTGTGTGTAAGTATTATGCAGTCGCCATTCAACGCGAATGAAGAAGCCCAGCTAACCCATTGACAAGATTTTCCTATCGCCGTTAACGTTGAATGGGTAATTCACGATCGAACGATAGCGACCTTACCCTACATATTCTCTATAAATTCCCGTTTTATAGTTGACGCCAAAGGTAGGGGAGTAATGAACGTCGAGGAATATATAATAAAATTTGTATACTTGAATAGATTTAATAATATCATTGCCACATATTTACGACACCGTCGTGGCCGGATGGTGTTCTCGAAACGTTACGGAAACGATGTGACCTAGCAGGATCAAAAGGATCGTACCAGTCGACGCGACCCGATTATGCCTGGCCATGTAGTGACTGGCCAACACACGAAAGGAGTCATCCCCTCGAAAATTCCCTCGATTCGATTTCAATCTATGCTGATGCCGTGCCGAAGAACGATCTGGGGTCAATCCATGCATAATGAAATTCTGTCGCTTGTTTATACACGTATGTACATCCCTCTCGCGTTGGTACGTGCGATCACGGGGCTGGCAGTCGAAGCAGGTTCACACGCGTCTACGTGCCCCGACGGGATTAACCGTACAGGTAATTTCATTGTCTCTTACATTAGAAAACAGAGGAGTGCATGGAAGCGTGAGCTACCTGTAATTTCGCTTTAAAACGATCTAACGAGTACCTTCTCTACTTGAGCCTACAGACCTTGAACCAACGAACATCTATGTATTACAATAGCACGTTCTTCACATACGGTACCGGACAAATGTTTTCGGACGAAAAGCACGGACATAAACCGGTATGACTTTGATACCGGTATTCTTTAGATTTCTATAAGGGTAGGGCTTATATAGGGAGAAGGTACAACCGAAAATACCGGTATTTTACGTTTCGGTAGAAGTCCCTGACGAAAACCGTCTCCTGTATTATTTGAATTAAGGACACTGCACATGTTACATTAAATAATCAACGTTTGTCTTGTGTAATTGTTTCCTTAGGTCCACCCACAAAACCGTTCGAAATGTGTATAAATTACACGGTAGAATAAAATGGAAGAAGGTGATCGAGTGACTGGTAATGTGTCCCATTTGTTCGACGTCGTGCATATACCCAGACGAGTATGTACGATCGAAACGGTAGCCTTTTCTTCGCGGAACGACATTCTTTCCTATCCAAGCGCGTGTAGTACCCTAAGCCCTACGTGGAAAGAAGAATGCAGGCTCTTCTTTCTAGCCCAGCTGCACCAGAGCGGCCACCGCCTCCGGGAGATTCCTCTTCCTTTTCTGTGCCGCTCGGATGCACTCTGGACGGTGGTGGCTTCGCCAACGGGAGGATCTCGATCTTCGTCCTTGAATACAGAATGCCCGGGAGCCCTGGAAAGGGCGGAGGTGCTTGTTTACTTTGTAACAATCTCGGGACTCGGTCTCTCGGTCGGCTGCATTTTTATGCGTCTGCGTTTAGCCTTAATCGCTATATTATGAGCGCATCAGGTCGGTCCCCTTCGATGAAATTTCAACGGTGGAACGATATCCCCGTCGTGTTCTAATGTTTCTTCCTTCGATCTCTTCGTCCACTTTGTCTTCTCGGGTTATGGGGGAAAGGGAGAATGGCCCCGCCAGGGGCTGGCCTAGCTTGGGTTTTTTTAGTCGCTTCCCACACCCTTGACCTAGCCAGACGTAATTTGAATATTCAAGAGGGGAGACACGATCTTCTTCGGATACTTTGTTGCATTTGGGGACGCTCCCGCTCGTCAGCTTTATCCCCCGTCCCTTCGTCCCCCTACGACCGGACGAAGCGCCACTGAAAAAACCTGTCGTGAAAATTGGTGTCCCCCCTCCGCACAGGGGCCAAATGAGCATTCGTGAGCACCTTCACGGTGTATTCGTACGTGGGGCCCCTAGAAGGAACGATAAAAATGCAGAGAAGAGAACACTTTTGATCCTCCTTCTCCCGGCCGTTCGAGAGTGGACGGAGGAGATCCGTAGATAGATAAAGAATTGTTGATACAAAATACTCATTCTCGGGCTCGTATTTGCGGCATATTAAATCGCTATGTTGTATAATCAGCTCCTAGATACGGTCGATCTATTAGCATATTTCAGCCACTGGTTCGGTTATTAATGTATTTTAGACGATTATCGATTTAACAGCCATCGGTGTATCTAGTCTTCGAGGAGCACGTTCGGAAAATTGTGCATCTCGATTCTGATATGTATAAGTATGTAGATTTTTCTACGGTCTTCATTATTATTTATAACACGGTCGCCCATCCAGTCTACGAGATATTATATACAATTAACTTGATGTTCACGAGCTTCGGTGAGACTCCGAAATTAAACGTCCCGAGATATCGTGGTTCGTACAGATCGTTTTCTTCGTTTTCGTTGCTGAAATAAGGGTGTTTCGATTTAATGGATATTGCTCGTGCAGTAACGTCGAGAATCGTTTTGTCCGGACATGCGTGCACGCGGCATTATTGGATTAATAGAACGTGTCGGGTCGTGGCGGTAAACTGGGTCTCGGGGTCTCGGGGTCTCGGTTTCGCGTGTAACCGACCGAACGAACGTCGGGAGCCAGGTAGCTGCGACACGTCACCGGAGAACGCGGTGGTGCGCCGTGCACCAGGTGAAAGTTCCAGCTCGCGGAAAATTTACGGCTGAAACGAGTCACGGTTGCAACGATCGCGGTTGCGCGAGACCAGGCGTCGATTGCAATTATTGCATGAGAATTCTGAAATGGCCCGATCTGGGCCACCGTGACCATTGGATTAGCGGTGATTTTTCTCCCGCATGAAAGGTTCTGGTTTCGAGATGCTGACCTGGGACTAGATTCACTTGCGTTGCTAGCTGAACATGTATTCCTTCTGTGACGTAGAAATGCCTTCTAGCACTTGGTAAACTTATTTCAAGTAAATCGAATGTTAATTTTTTCCCTACGTTACTTATTCCCCTAATGGAATCCGAGTTTGCTCATGGACAACATTCTGCATGCTCCCTTAACAGTGACATCTGATTTTTTGATTAACTATTAACGGCACTAGGTGACATCATTTTCAGCAATGAAACCAAAAATTTTTGCATTCCTCTAGTTTTCTTGAATGGATGAGAATGTTGAAATCGAAGAGTCACAGCTACCAGGCTTTTGTATCGACTGGTAGGTTGTTAAATTCAACGAGTAAATTCGGTGAAAGTATAATGAAGATTGTTACAGCGGTTAGCAGGGTTACGTGTTCTTTTTCGTCTGCGCGTATACATAATTGTCTGTTACCAAACGTTGCCAGGAGTCTGGTAACAACCGACGAATGGAGTAGTGCACCACACGTGCGAGGCTTGAATGCGATTTGCATTCGGGCTGAGAGTTTAGTAGGTGACTCCGTTTGCAATTGGTCTCTGCGTGTGGTGCGCCCTATTTAAAAGTCCTCGCGTTTACGTGGATTAATTTGAATTACCCGCTTCTATTCAGCAGATCATCGAGCGTTTCGCGCGTTGTCCTTGCTATCGATTCGGTTCGTCGTCGATTCGCATGCGATCTCAGTTAAATAAGTGGAACAATTTCTTGAAAATCTTGTCTGCGTTATTCTTTCTTTCCGAACGATTTTTCCTCGAGAATAAAAATGATCTCTTTTGAAAATACTCGTTCTTTTCGCTTTAACAACTTTACTGTTCATTAAAAATATCAAGTTTGTAGGGATACAACGAACGCAGCAGAATTAATTAACACAGTGGTGAAAAATGAATATAACGAAGAGATAAATAGTTAAATTTGCAATTTCTCCAAAATAAAATCACGGAGTTTCAGCTAAATTTACTTGCACATGACAGAATGGCATCATTTCTTAAGGAAAAAATGTGTCAAATTGACAGAGGGACGGATGAGGGTTAATGACAATTATTGTTAAACTATGATGCTCGCGAGAAGCCACGAACGATCTAATGTGGGTCACAGTCTCTGGTATAATAACCGAGGGAACAGTAGTAAAATACTTCGCGACCGAGCCAGATGCGATTTAAAGAGAAGAAAAAAAAAAGAAGTGGAACGTGCGTGGATTAGATCGGGCCACGCTTCGCCGTGACACTTTCTCCTTCGTTTCTGGATCGCGAACGATAATTCACTTCCTTAGAAAGCTCGGCCTTCCAGGACGCGTTTCGCTCGCTTGAAACACAACACGTCCGCCGAATTATTTTTTTCTTTTCCCTCACAGCGCGGTGACTGCGATTTAAACTTCGTTGCACTTTTGCACAATCACCCGCGCGCACGCAGGCCTCGCAACGTCATTATCTTCTCGTCACTTTCTCTTTCACTTCGCGATTGCGCGTGGCGATTGGTCGCTTCGGGAATCGATGCATTTTTCATCGTTTCGCGGAGGAGATTGGGAAAATCATATTCATTTCGCTGACGGAAATCTGCGTTTTATCGAATCTCCAAAAAGCGTGTAAAGGTATAATAGCTCGAAAAGTGATACGAGGAACCAAACGAATGGACCGACAATTGGAATCTATAGAACGATAAATCCATCGGGACAGAAGTAATTCGACCGCCATGGGCTTCTCACGCGTTCCCTCCGGTTAGTTACGATCCCGCCGGAATCACTCGATCTTCCGAAAGTCTGGACTTGGACTTGATATTCTGTCGTTTAACATGCAACCCTGAACTAGTCAGGTATTTTCTCATAGGTCCACTGAATCGTCAATATGTATGTATACTATCCTCGCGGAGGACACAGCCGTAAGATAGCGTGTGTACCATATTGTGCAGATGGACGGTCGAGGAGGAACATATGTAAGACATAATTATACAAAGTATAAAGGCGTGATTATATTAGAAGGCATGTTCAGGCCATTGAGTCAGGCAGGCTCGCTCTCAATGGCCTGAACATGCCTTCCGATATAATTACGCCTTTATACTTTATTATATAATTATGTTCTATATTCTATATAATTATGTCTTACACATATACGCACGAGCACGTTGTTCAAAAGCGTACACGTGCTGGCCACTGGGCTCAACTTTGCGCTGATTCTAAATTTATCGCTGGAGAGCAGGCGAACCCCCGCAGTCATCAGGCCGGGTGTCCTGTTTCACCTGCCTGTTTTGCGATTTCACGTTGTATGCGATCTTTGTTTAGTAAGGCGGATTCGTCCTAGAGAGATTCGGTAAAACCGCGTTGTACTCTTTCGCTGGTATTGACATTTAAGGCCTACAATAAATGTAATATTGAATTCCTTTTGTATCTGGGAAAATATTAACGATAAAACAATTTTTGAGAGGGACGTCCTAAAAAAAATCGTATGGCAAGGGGTTAATATTCCTTCACCTGGAATCCAACAGCACGTTTTCGTGGCCCTCGCGGAAGCGGTCGGCTCTAGGCGACACACCAATCCAGGTTGGATTCCAGGTTGGAACATGCACGAGACGCCGAATGAAGTCTCGAGGGAACCGATCGAAGTTACGGAACAAGTCTGTCCTTGGAAACATGTCGTGTTTCGGAAGCACTGACCATGAAATGGAAACGGAGACCAAGCTTGAAACAGTATTCCCCCCCCCCCGCTGTGTGATTTCACCGTGGACACCTGATGTGATGACGCTGACTCGTGCGGTTCTCAGCTCGGTTGCTGAAGTTTCCACCGCGAGATACAGAGAGATGAATTAGCATTCTAATGAACTCTAGTATACAGGTAAATCGCACGGTGAAATGTCGACTAATGGAATAATGAACTTATGGGGTCGATTATTTAGATAAAAAATTAATTAACCGTAAAAACCTTGACGAAACGGTGGTTATCGATCGTTTCGGATCTGTACCCGTTGAAAGCGTGAAAGTTATGTCACCAATGGCGTAATGAGATCGCGTTATGCCAAAAGGCCAGCATTTGCGTCTGCTTGAATGCACGATCATGTGCGTCTACATTAGCGGCGAATTTGAATTTTCAGGTCAAAAAATCGTCGAATAGGATATGGAGATTTAAGGATCTGGGCCTCTAGATTCTACCTTGTATGAGCTTTTGCCGGTGATCATGTACGCCAGGTGTCTCGACTCCCGTCAGTTCTGAAAATTAAAAGAATGAAAGCTTTACAATAATTATTTCGAATACAATGTATTACATTGTTTGCGAGCATTCGTACCCGATTTCAGAGCAGCCATACTAAGGTCGTTCTGCGGCGTTTTGCGTTCCAATTCCTCGATACGCGTTGGACAGCTCCCCACCGGTGGCCTAATTTTCCTGAATTCACGGGTTTTCAGCGAGTCTGTAAGATCCGACGTAAAAAGACATTACCGATACAGGCGGAGCGGGACTGATAAGGATCGCGAAGGCCTAAGAATAGCGGTACTTTCTTTTTGCTCCACTGACTGATCCCGCCCATCGCGTAACAGGAGCGGCTCGTGAATACATACCGGCAGCCGATTTTGTTTTGACGCATCTGATCGTCGGCGAACACGAGCGTTTCTTCAGAGTCCACGCGCCAAACAACAATCGATGCTCGAGATCGCGAAACAGATCAGGAAGGACCTGTCCGTCATCGATAATTCTCCTCCTCTGAAGGCAACGTCTTTGAAAATCTTCCAACGCTTGTGGTTCCTTGCAGAACCCATGAAGAACTGCCTTCAAACACGAAACTCCTCTTTTCCCTCTTCTTTGATGTTGCAAGTAAAAAAAAAAAGAAACAGGACCCCGAAGATAGTGGCGTCTGCATCGTTTCTCGACCGGATGGAACCCGCGAATCGGCCCCGCTAACGAATCTCCTATCGTAAAATTCAAACGACGCAGCCCCGTAGCGGCGCAGCAGCGCGATGAGCCCTCTGATCGGACAAAATAAAGGTTTCGTCCACAGGCCGCAAAAAGTAGTCGGCCTTACTCGGCGTACAGGTGTACTCAAAACCTTCTCCTTCATACGAATTGTAGCTAATGCCGATATATATGAATATGGAATGTTCAAGGCCGCGGCACGGCTCTCCGGGCAGCCTCGCTGGAAGATCACTGGGACGCCTTGGTGGACTCGAAATGATCGTCGAAGCTGCTATCCTAATTTCCTGGCACTGATACGGAACACCACTGAGCACACGCCAACAACGGCCTTTAACACTTTCGTTATCACTGGTATCCATTTTGGGAACGCCTAGAAAAAGAAAAAGGAAAACCGGTCGATCGAATCTGAAATTACAGAAGTGTGCAAAACAACGGCTCTTGCTTTCATGTAGAGCACATAGTTGTTTTGTATATATTACACGTCGATAACACGCGGAAATTCGGGGAGAAGGAACAAACAGAATAACCGTAATTTGTTATCGAGTGTTCTCGATAGGTAGACACGCGGTCGATCCGTTACCGGCGAAGAAATCACGAGCAAAATATAACGGGAAATCCGGATGACAATGACAGAACACACGAGGGAGCACGAATTTCTTCAGGAAAAAACCCAGAGTAGAGAAAGAGAAGTCACGAGGAGCGGTTTCGCGCTCGCGTGTATGCTAATCCTTTTCCGGCAAATCGTGCGGATCGGATTTTGTTTTGCTGACCCGGTTCCGCGTGATTCCCACATCCGGGGATTGTAAAGGGTTTTCCACTAAGAAGAATGATTTTGAAATGAAATGGCAACCATGTTTAAAATGTTATAATTGTCACTAGTTGTCATTTGCCTTTAGTATACTCTGACAATTCATCATGGCTAAATACACGCTTCAAGAACGTTATTTGTGGCTAATGCCACTATCGACGTATTGAAAGAACAGTTCGATGAGAGGATAATAAAGTCATCGAATTCGCTCGTGTGTACGAAGTCGAGGTGGACACTTAAATGATGTGTTATTCAAAACATAATGCAATGAACTGTACTTTAAAATAATATAAAAAGTTTGGTTGTATCTAAAATAGTTTTTATTTTATTTCATTGTAAAATCATATCGTTCTTATTTGGAAAACCCTTTACCAGGACGAAATTCACGATGTCCTGACCGTTTCCGTGCGCGCTGCTTGGTCATTACAAATTTATACGATCTCTTATCGCGAACGACGGATCGAGGAGGAAAATAATCCACCTCGAGCGGAGGTGAAGTTGAAGTGAAATATCTCGCGACCTTCGTTTTCCCATAAAATTTGTATATATGTATTGAAATTTTGATATGTTCCGTGAATTTTCTCAATTCTCCAGATACAAATGCCCTATTGTCTCCAGGAACCGTCTGTAGAACGAATTATGTATTTATTACGAGTACTTATGTGGATCCTTAAGAAGGGAAACGGGTGTATCTTCGCTGCATAAACTCCGTTGGTTCGCGAAGAAAGAGAAATGGCAGGAGAAAGGAGCGGAGGGGGCAAACGTCAGGTAATGGTGGGGGGCCGGGAGAGGCAAAGTAAAGGTGATTCACGTGTTTCCTTTTAAACATGATATTTAAATGCGACGTGCACCGTTAAAATCATCCGTACTTAAAATAGACCGCGAAACTGCGTTTCCTGTCAGACTTCTCGTGATAAATTACTGAAAAATATTTTTCCTGGTACCACAAGACCCGAATCGTGGAAACACGACAAACAGGCGGCAACATTGCGCTTTAACCCTCGAAAGGTGGACTCACGTTTTTGTTACCCTACTACTTTTTAAACATTATACTGTTCAACATTAAAAAAAATTGCAAATTTTCAACTTTGGAACTGTGTTGTGTTTTCGCAGTAATAGATATGCAATTTCTTTTGACACGATATAATTCTCTGGACTCTTCCTAACAAAATAATATAAATTATTATTATATTATAGACATCTAAATATGTTTAAATAATGTTTAAAGTGAAAAGGACACCGAAAACGCACCACTTTTTGCTGATATCCTTTAATTTGTTTCAACAACTAAAGGTCTAGGAGAAAATCTAACCATAGCACGTGAACTTCTAGCTTAACCCTTTAACCCTCTCAAAACTCTCCACCATTATAAATCGAGTATTTCACGAATCAAAGGTGTTGACAAAAGTACTGGTTCGATTATACCGAGATTCGGCTGACTCCAGATAAACCAAAACAAACCGACGAGACGATCAAGCTGCACGGTATGTAGTTCCTGGAGCAAATCAAGTCGTTTCTGCATAAACACGTGGGTCACGCGGAAAGAGAAATGGCGAGGTTGCTCGGGAGGGGGATCCAGGGTCTGGGTGCCCGAGAGAGTGGTGGGCAAAAGGTGATCTGGGGGGGGGGGGGGGGCGATGCGCAGCAGATTTTTCGGTCCCGTGGGCCCGATTAGAATGCGAAACAGTGGCCGGGGCGATTTTACGATCGGCTGCTGCTTTCGACTTCCCGAAACACGGGTTTTCCAGGAACCACGGACAATCGTTCCGGGTGTCGAATAACAAATCGAAACCGTTACACTGTGGAGCGTTGCACTTTGTTTCGGTTTCTCGAAGTATGTCCGACCGAACGTCGATTCCAGGAGAAGATCTTTCGATATTGTGGCCTTAATTCGATCACGATGCGCGAGGTCGCCTTGGCTCATCAAAACGTCGTGAGCTCTAAGCTTACTGATCGCCCCCACACACCCACATACACGACTATGCACTCCTGTTCGGTTTATAAATAGCTCGAGAAAGGGAAAACCAACCCCCCGCGCGGGAAAATCGGATACGGAGCGATACTTTTTATTCGCTGACCATCTGGACTTCGAATCGCGGTTCGAGGAATCAACGATAAGGAAAAAAAAAAAATATTCTGCGAATCGTTACTTGGCGTTCAATCGGTCCGAGTGAATTATACGAGAAGTTACAGAAAGGGGAGAGATGGTAGTCAAAGAGTAACTATGAATCGATACGAGAAAGTAGAACGGGGCAGGTGAGTAAGATAATGAAATAGCTCGAGGAAGAAAGAGAGAGGAGGAAGCCCATGGAACAGCGACTAATAATATTATTGGATACCCACAAGTGCAAGAGAAATACGGAATTGAAATTGTCAATAACAAATTGAATTCCAAGAGGGCACCATAAGTGTAAAAGACTATTTCGTAAACTAATCGATTGTGTACACTGAGAAACAACTCGAAGTACTATTGCTTACGATTGTAGATTTTTCGGTATTAGACATATTATACAGGGTGTTCGCGATAGTTTGTACCGTTGTTTTTTTCGTAAACGGTAAACATTAGAAAAAAACCGAAGAGGATTGAAGAATTGCCTTTACCGATTTCTCTGTTTTTGGACACACTATCTTGATCACGTTTATCATTTAGGGCGTTTAGTGAGTCAGAGGGTTGGAGGACAATAGTTTCCAGGATTTTTCCGAATAAAATGTAAAATCCTACCTTCTAAGGGCGAGGTCACCGTGGCGGGATTATCGTCGCGCGCGCAGCAGACCGTCTCACCTACTGGTGGGGGGTCCACGCGGTAGCGCAGGAAGTGAAATTGTTATTCAAATTTATGGAAAACCCGCACCCGATGCGATTTTATGGTTGCCTATATCGCGGTGGAATCAGTGAAAATCTATAAACAATAAACGAATCGGAAGTCTCGGGGACGATGCGGTGCAACATCGTCGTAGTCTCCTCGTTTCGTATCAATTATTTATGAATTTTCCGACTGGTCATGCCACACTGCCGTCGATCCTCCATGATAAAAGCGTCACTGCAGGGGCTTTTCCGACAACGCGTGTGTGTGCTCGTCAAGAGACTTTGACTTGAACCGAGGGTGGCGTAATTTATTCAATTTCACACGATTTTTCTCGTGTTACCTCGAAACGGAAGGTACCGTAGAATTGCAGTCGGCTGAATGAAATTTTCCTGAAACCGTATCACGGATTTATCATGAACACTTCCTTTTCTTCCGTTGATGTATCCTCAGGGAGCGAATCGTTCCTCGATATTTTTCACTGCTACATATTTGTAACTGTACAATGATTTATTAATTGTCTAGTTGTATAGGATATACTTGATTCTATTCGAGTCTGTTGTCATTCTTATTCTTCGCAGAGTCTGAAAACGCTATGCAACAAGGTGCAGGTAGCAACGAGGCGACCTCTTCGTCCGATTGGCTACAGCCGGCTTCTTTCCTTTTATATTTTCTTGATGGTTCTGTAACTTCGTTGCATTCCGTTACAAAGTTGCTGCCCCGAGTTTTAACGCACGAGAACGACCGTGCACGGCGTTCCTGATTCGAGCAGCTTCGATGCGATGTTCCACGCGTCGGTAACTGTCTTCCTGCGCGAGCTGTAATCCCAAGACGATACCTCCACCTTGGAGCACGTTTTATTACCGGTCAAGGAATGTCTCCGATGGATCGTGGAACGATTCTCGAAATGGCGAAATTTTGTTTTCCCTCCTCCACTCTCTCTCCAAGCCTCGAATTTCGAATCATTAGAACAGTTTCGACACGTAGGGCCCTCCGTTGGCCCACAAAATGGACGAATCTCGATTTCGGATGACACGTTGTCATAGGTCAGCTGATAGTCGATTATATTATACTTGCTGATCTCTCGCCGGGCTGATCGAGATCCGAACGCGTCCCGTGGCGGTTCGATAATTTATACAAAATTGCGCCATGCCCTTAGAACGACGACGGGGTTACGTTGTCATAGGTCGGCTGTGCCGCTGATTATACTTGCTAATTGACCTCCAATTTTTGTATCCTTTTTTTTTTTTTCGTCACGCTTCTCCACGATCCACGTGACTATAATTCCCCAACGATATAGTTATCTTCGCCGGGTATGCTACACGTGGATGGTCTCGATCGAACCACTTCGCTTTCCCAAAGAAACTTCATCACGTAAACCTTGTTGCACAAGATATCATCGAGGTTCTGTAGGAAACGGAACGTCCCGCTCCGTTCGGATATCTTCTCGGTAGACTCGAAGTTTCTTAATTCCCCATTGCAAAACCGTAAAACTGAAGATCGTTCGACGGTTCACCTGACGACACACCCATTATCCGAAATGTTCCTTCGTCAAGTAAGGATCGAGTAATAATCGCAAACGATCATCCAGATCGATTAACAAACTTCATCGTAGCCCAGATCACGCGACAAAGAGGAATTACACTTTACAATCGATGGATGGGTGGGTGAGGGGTGGTTCGGTCAATTTCGAAGCGTGTGGATCTTCCGTGGCTCTTTAAATCGACGAATTTCATGGCCGATCGCAGATTCAAAGTGTATTCAAATAGGATTCCGCCTCCTCCACTGTTGCGCCCGCGTGATCCTTAATTCTCAAGGAGAAGAAGCTGCTCACCCACGACTACTTTGCTTTTCAAAAAACCTCTTTTATCCACCTGGGGGAGGGGGCGTACGAGGCGAGACAAGGAGGCCCCTGGACGGACGAGGAAAGGGGGAAGTCGTCAATTACATAATGCATTCGAATCGTGATCCATGGCGAGCACGGGCCCGATCTCTTCGCCCCTCCCCTTCAACCCGTCTCGATCCGGCCCCGCGTGTATCGGTACACGAAAGGGGATCTCTCTCGGTTGTATGGTTGATGGGCGATCCTCGAGGTCACGGTCACCGGGCGTCTCGCAGGGGAACGAGTTTATCCGTGCCCCCGAAAATTTCAGACCGTAAACCTTTTCACGAAACGTTCTCGCTTCTTCTGTTACATTTCCTCGACACTTTTCGAATTTGGCATCGACTGCCATGTTGGATTGATAAATTTTGGAAAGCTACATTTAATGAAAAAGACTATTGGTTTTGTAAGAATTTTAAGGATGAGTAGTTCGTAGAGTTTTGAGCAGAGTATCTTCGTTAGATTTTTATTGGGCGAAGGAACAGACGTTTGATCTGGTGAATAGGTAAATACTATTCTCCAGGTGTGGATTGAATATTTGCTGGATAAGTTGCTCGACGTTTTCTGGGAGAAATACCGCGAAACCGTCATAAATTATATTTTCATTACGGTCTATTGAAATTGTAAAGAAAAAGTTGAAGTACCTCGACTGGAAGATTTTGTAGCATCTACCCAACTAATTAGACTAGATTATTCCTTTATATCGCTAGAATATTCTGTATCAGGGGGAAAACTTCGAAAGCAAAATCCATCTAGAAACAGGTTAAAGTGTCTTTTTTAGCTCATAGAATCTAAGTTATATGTATATAACTGGTACAATGAAGTTAATCAAAAACTGTAAACAAATCGTAAAAAAACTATTACATGAATAAGAATACGATATAAATAAAAAGATATAGATTGTAACACTGCCCTTAAAAATGCTACGAAGTTTCCGAACAACCTAGTATCAGTTTGTTGGACGTGTACATTGTTTCACATGGTACTCTTTCGAACGTTCGTGGATTGTTACATTTAACAGGCATTGAACTAATTGATTCATTCGTGTCTCTTAGTTATTCCCGTTTCACGTTTGCATACCAAAACGCCCGAAGGACCATCCGAAGAGACCGATCTTCACAATCAAGGCCGCGTAGATATCCATCGTGAAGTAAATTTAGTCGCGGTTGAATATTTTTACCGCTTCGTCTCTTGAAATTCTAATCCCTCTCTAGCCTTTTAATCCTCTTAGGTTCCTTCGCGGGACGGTTCAATAATTCAACACGCCGAGTTGTGTTTCGTTGCTGAATCATTTTTCTTTTTTTTCTCCGTTATTTCGCCGCCGATCACCACCCTCGAACACGGCGATCGAGTGGATCGATCGTGTACGACGACGGGATGCGCTGAGCCGGGGAGCACTCTTGAAATGATTTGTTTTTCCGGTTCCAGTCGTGCCGCGCTATTATCGGGTTTTTTGCCGTGGCGAGCGTGGACGGTGAACTGGAACCGACACGGTCACAGGAGAGGGAAAAAAAAAAAGAAGTGATTGAAAAGCTAGGTGAACGCGGTCTAGAAGCAGGGGAAGTTGATCGCCGAGGTCATGGTCACGCGGCTGAGGCTCATGAAAGCCAAGAGTCGCGACTCGAAATTGTTTTCCAGTCATTGAATCGCTTTACCATAAAAAAAATCCTTATCCCTCATAGTTCGAACTATGTTACCATTGCATCTGCGATGCTTAAGGGGGGCGTCTCGTGTAATCCGTCAAAAAAATCGATTTTTTTGTTGTTGCTTAAATCAACTCTAAGGAATGTAGAGAATGTGTTCCTAAATTTACAGATCGATATTTGGCCTCTAACTGTAGTTATAGTCGAGTTTTTGACCGTGCGTCGAGCAGTTGGGAACGTTAACAGAAAACTTTAAACGTGTTTTTGTTGAAACCACTGTTTTCAAAACGGTGTACAATTTAACTAAAAAACTATTTATCCGATCGGGGTCTCCTGGTGCAAGCATATAAAAAATTACATTCTTCACCGAATGAACCTCGAAAATCAATATAATTTTCAAATCAAATGATTTTAATTGCACAATGGAACTCAAATTTCTTGTTATGGTTTGATTAAATCTGCCTTGTGTAAAAAAAATTCCTAAGAATCTGTTTTTTTTTCCGTTTACACGAGACGTCCCCCTTCAGTTGTCTCTTATCGGAATGAAAAACGATTCGTGTGTTTCAAATTTTTCTTTTTTTTTTCATTTCAATCCCGTCCAATGATGCTCCCTTATTTTGCATACGAACGGTTTTATTGATGGCTTTTTTTTTTGTGCGGCCATTAAAAAGATGCGACGTTGCGCAATATCGATGCACCAAAAAACCTCGACCGGGTATCACTCATGTTGCTATCGGCCGAAGCATAAGTGTCCCATTACGCGGCGTCAAGATACACGTGTAACTTCCTTGTAATCTTCTCGGCTTTCTGTGTCAGCACACGTCAAGCGTTCCAGAAATATTATCTAGTACCAAGAGTGCACTGTCACTAACCACGATCGGAATTTAGTCACGCGTACACCCGTATTTTCGGACGGTTGACCATAACAGTAATACGAGCCGCCGATTTCTGGCAAAAATGCATTTCGTGGCACCGCCGCGGGGTTATTTCGACAACGAGCAAATATTTCCACCTATTCACCTCTAAACCGACCGTGATCTATGCTTTTGTCGACCTAAAAAACATTCTAAAAAAAAAGAAAAGAATTTGAACAATTCACAGAATAGATGATTTATAGCAGGGACTTAAACCAGTATGATTTTGACATCAGTATTCTGCCATCAAAGCTATCACGAAACCGATATATTACTGAAAACCGAAATAAATACCGGTATTTTTTCGGTTTCTATAAAGGTAGGGCTTCTATAGTTATATAGGACGAAGGTACAACCGAAAATATGTTACGTTTCGGTAGAAGTCCCTGATTTACAGATTAACTCTCGAAGACTTCAAGGATTGCATTTAATCGACGACAAGCATATCTTAGCAATTTTTATGATCGCTCAGATCGATTACGGATTCGTACGATGTCTATTGTTCCGATTCGACGACTTCGAGAGCCCTCGGGCTCGCGTTGCTTTTCAGGGGCGATGGTCGTTGGTTCGATTGCATACAGTGTAACGCCGAGTAGTATCTAATTTCCACACGGTTTGAGATAGCGGCGTCTCGCGGCGAAGAAAACTGCGCAGGAAGGCGCGTCTGAGAGAAGTAGAAGAAAAAAACGAGGGAAGCTGCTTGCTGCCGTTGTTGATGCCGCGGTGCTCGGATATGGAGCTGTGGTGCAATTTCCCGTTTCCGCCGACACTGTGCCGAGGTGTCTACTTTGCCACGGCAAGAACAAAATCTCGTATGCGGTAATACGGTCGTAATCTATTTTAATTCCGGCCACCTGATATTTTGCATCGTCCTCGCACGGATGAATAAAACAACAGGATCGAACCCGAGGGAACTGTGCAGGATTAATATTTGATTTTTTGCTTTCTTTTCGCCGGGCCGCCACTCCCGACGATGCCCCCTCCCTTTCGGAACCTTGGCTTGATTATCTCGACACGGTAACACAGAGAATCCCTGCGACGCGCGACGCCCAAGGGGGGGGGGGAGGAAGAAATGGAGCGTGGAAAAGGGGAGGAATTAACGGCTGCGGTGGATGAATAATTCGTGTGTCCCGATGGAAAATGCTCTCTGTTCAACGAAACAAAATAGGCATTCACTTATACAGTTCTAATCAACTTCTGGTCCGTAGAACGAAACTTGCAATGGGATGCACAGGCAAATCATGATTACCCAGACTTCTCCTGTAAGCATCTCTCTCTCAAATCTGGATGATAATCCATTAATTTCCGTACGGTACGATAGCTCCCGAAGTGAAATCGTCACTCGGTTAAACCGAAACAACTGTGAAAATATGAATTATCCATGTTTATGGAGAACGTTTCCCATCATTTGGCAAGTAGTACTACCAACCCCAGAAGTTATGAACCCTTTCTTTCTTTTACCCCGTATATCACTTCAGTTAACCAAGTAGCCATTAAATAAAAAAAAACAAAAGATTATACAAAAGCACCAAGGTGTCTCGATCTGTTCGAAATGCACCGACGAAAGTTGAACAGTGCGGTAGGCACAAGGCCAACCAGCAAATGTGCAAACAGTGCCGCTCAAAATGGAGAGCACACCGCGGCCGTAGCAATGGCGAACGAGACAGGTCGCGTCCGGGCGAACGAGATCGCGAGTCAGAATCGGCGAATCACGAACGAAATCGTCCGTTATCACGTCGGGGTTGAAAGAAGAAAACGGCGAAGACGGGGGAAGGGGGAAGCCGAGAGGTGGCTAGCTGCGCAGAAAGACGCGTCTTGGGTATGTGTAGACGACCGGGGATCGCCTTGAGGGAAAAAAAGGAGGATGCGGGTCGGACTAGCGCTGAAAGCAACCGCGACTCCCCGCGACAAGCCGCCGATTTCCCCTTTTTCCATCGATCCCAGATTCGTCGCGACGCTCTGCGAATCGCCGTTGAGCCTTTTTTTCTGATGCATTATGCTGATAGCATCATCGTCGGGCTCGCCGCCGCCGGTACCGTGTGGAAAAACAAACGGCCATTCGTCGCAGGGGGGGCATACCAGACGCAACGAAAGCAAAGCGAGCTTCCCCCCCTTCCCCCTGACGGAGAGGAATAGATACGAGACCGAGATACCCTATAAACAAAATAACAAAGTCCGGCCCCACCTGCAATCAACTGCAGCGCATTTTCTACCAGTGGAAGAACGTGAGGGCTGCGAGACTTTCCCGATTTTCCGGTTATTTCGCGGGGACACTGGATCGGGGAAACGAGAGTCGACGGCTAGAGATTCTAAAACAACTATTTGGAGAACCTCGTTTTGTGGATCTTTCTGTACCTTTGATTTAAACAGTAATGAACGGATAGCTCGAGACTGCAAAAAAGTTAAAGAAACTAACGAAGGAACAGAAATGAACGAGGAAGAATTCAGGTATACTCAAGAGCGAACTCAGCTTCCGCTAGGGGAAAAAGTGACGTAGGGGAAGGGCCTCCTACCATGGTACCTCTTGGTATTGGGAATTACTGAAATTTATGTTGAATTAATGTTCGATTTAACATTTATTTCAATACTTGGAAAGGCCTTTCTCTCGCGCCACTTTTTCCCCTAGTGGAAGCCGAGTTTGCTCGCGGGTGTACATAGTTGCGGGAATGGTGTCAACTCGGTAGACCTCTAGTGGCGAACGTAGGGAGGTAGTGCCGCCACAGCAGATACAACATATAACCCAAGGAATATCGATTAAACGAAAACTAAGCGGTGTCCAGTTACCATGACGAGTTTCTTGTGTTTTCCAGTGTTTTCAGACGGCGTCTACGAACCGTGGATTCGAGGAAGATTTATTTTTGATATCAAACGACTGGTCGCGGTGAAGAGATCTTGGTGGGATGGAGCAGTGTGGTTTTCAATCCGCCCTCGTGGAGAAGAAACTTTCGACTGAGGCTAGGACTGACGTTTCCGAGAACGGTGGCTCCATACCGGAAACAGAAATTAGTGAAACGGTTAGAATGAAATTTTTAAATAGATCTCTCCGGGAATGTGTTAACAGAAATTGTGGTCAAATAGAAATTCACTGTCTACTGAATTTTCAATAATGTACAACTTCCGTTGATCTTTTTGCTATAGCTTACTATAGCGCCCAAGGATTCGTCGGTGGACATCGACATTCTGGTGACCTCGTCCTCGGAGGTTTTCTCGAGGATAAACCTCGAGGCGGAAAATGGCGAGTACGCGACCGATAATCGAGTGTCAACCGACAGCACAGCGGTGCCAGATGCGATACCGGAAATGGAGAACGACGACAGTTGCTGCCTGTCGTATTTCGACTGCGATTCGGCCTCCGACGTCACTTTCAAGAGTTCTAGTGGCGAACGATTCGTCGATGATGTTCGTGAAACGAACGACGATGATTCCATCGTCCCGACAATGTCTATAACGGAGATAATTCGCGATCAGAGTGAACCTAAGGATGCGACTCAGTACGCTATATGCGTAGAATATAATTTAGACAGCAAGTATCGTGACAATTGGTCAGATGATATTAGTGAAGATAATGCGGACAATCAATTGGAAGACCCACGAAATGAGCAAGAGATCGAAGAGTTGGATCGTCGTGACTCTTCCAGCGACACAGACGAAGACGTGACACAGTTGATATACTCTTCCCCCAATATAAACGTGTCTGATTACGTTGAATTTAGAGAGACCATTAAGGAATCGAGGTTCGAATCGAAGATTCTAAACGACAACACGTCGTCGTGCGAGATAACTGAGATTACGGAGTCGCAGGAAGTGTTAGAAAATGAAGTGTGTGTTCAGAACACGACAGAAGAAGTGGAAGAAAGTTCTCCTGTTGACGAAACGAGGCCAACTTCTGCAGAGAATTACTTAGAGAAGCTGGCGGAGATCACAGAATCGAGTTGTCCTAGAACGGAGGAAGAGGCGCAGCAGACGTTGAAGAAGATCGCGGAGGGAAAAGCGGAAATAGAGAACAGAAAGAACGAGGCTTTGAGGGATCTATCGATAGAGTTCAACGAAGTGGAGAAGCTTGTTGCGGAGCAGAGAGCTTTCGAGGAAAAGAGTCCGTCCATTGGCACGGCACCAGACGACAACAGTGAATCCGACGACAGTCTGAACGAAGGGAACACAGGCGAAGAGGTTCAAATGCCTTTGACGAAGGACGAAGTGACGGAAAGTTTTAAGATCAAGAACACCTCGAAGGACCTCGTTGAAGAGGAGCAACGTCGTACAGAACTGTTGCAAGAATGCTTGCAGGTGATCCCGCAAACGGAGGAGGTCGAAACTGTTCAGGAAAAAGAATTAATTGACAATGAAATTCCGATGAAGTCTGAAATAGATCTTGAAGAGGAGAAGAGCAACGTCGCTCGAATCTTTACAACGATATCGTCAGAGATAGCCCAAGAGGCTATATATTCTGAAAGTGCACGCGTTACTCCTGATTCGAGAGAAAATAAAGATTCGAAACTTGCAGAAACGGTGGTCAAGAGCATTGTCGAGGACATTATAGCCGACACCGAAGACTCCCTGTTCTGGCAGTTCCCCGTGGAACCAGAGAGAACGTACATCAAGGGAAAGGTGTACGATTTCGACGAGAAGAAGCACGGTACCAGGTACAGCGCGAAGCTCAATGGAATTCCGTGGAAAGCTTGCAACGCCTTCCTCGCGACTTTATGTTTGGTAAAATAAGCGATACCTGATTCCAGAATGACAAAGCAGTTTCTGAAGGAGCTCTGCAAGAAGAATAAGCTCTACCAGACCCCGCATCTGAACAACGTGCTGTATCTGCATTTCAAAGGTAAATTTCCAAACTAACTCTCGTATTTACATACTAAGTACACGACGACGTACCCAGGCCGGATTAAGATTTTTTGTGGCCCCCCCCCCCTTGATTGAAGACCCGGGGAAGGTGGGATTTTTTCTAATACAGCACAACAAAATATATAAATCCCAAGAAATTGAAGTTTAGTTTAAATAAAATTAAATAACATTTTTATCACAACGAAATGGACGGTTCAGATCTAGGGCCCAGGGCTACATCTCCCCAGATAGCATTAAGTACATTTATGTCAAGTACCGAAATAAATGTTAAACCGAATATTAATTTATCCTAAATTTCAGTAACTGCCAAAACTAAATGGTAGGAGGCCCGTCGCCTACCTCGATTTTTTCCCCTATGGAAGCCGAGTTTGCTCGTCGGTGTAACACTAAGCAAATGTTTCTATATTACAAACGTTTCGACCGAGTCACTTTTCAGGTTTCTCCTTCATCGAGAATCTCGAAGAGTACACCGGTCTTAAGTGTCTATGGCTACAGAACAACGGGATCCGCGAGATCGCCAATCTGGAGAATCAGAGCAACCTACGGTGCCTGCAGCTTCACAACAACGTGATCAACCGAATCGAGAACCTCGAACGTCTTACCATGCTCGACACTCTGAACCTCTCGCACAACGTTATACGGAGGATCGAGAATCTCGGTGATACACGCAGACGCGTGTACGATCCCCCCACCCCTCGTTGTGGTAACCTTGACCTTGACGTGTGGTCCCTTTGCTTTCAGACTGCCTGAAGTCCCTGAGCTCACTGAACCTGGCGTACAACTACCTGCAAGAAACCGCGGACATCGAGCATCTCCGTTTGCTAAACAGTGTCTCGGTGCTGGATATTTCTCACAACAGGATAAACACCGTAGACGTCGTTAACGTGAGTCCGTTATGTCCCCTTGATCGCTCGAGTAAGCTAGCGGGCGCGCGCGCGCGCGCGCAGGCCACTAGCGTCGCTTCGACGGGCTGTTAGTCCCCCCGGTGCGTGTTCCGTGTGTGATGTAACTCGCAGTTTTACGAAAGGGGACACTTGTGTTTCCGTGACGAGAAGTGTCCCGATCTTGGCACGATGCAACTTTGTGAGAATATACACACGAATCGGATCACGTAGATGAAAGATGTATCGTTGGTTAGGGGGATTGTCGATTTGGAATAAAATTAGCTAGAGATAGTGAAATATCGATGTTTCGTTGCAGATACTGGCATCGATGGAAAATTTGCGCGTGGTCCACTTTATAGGCAATCCGGCGCTGAAGACAATTACGCTGTACCGAAAGACGATGATCATGAACTGCAAGAATCTTACTTATCTCGATGACAGACCGGTGTCCCCGAGGGAGCGTGCATGCACGATCGCTTGGTAGGTGTATCGGTCTTCGATCGTGCCTTCGAATCAGAACGATTTGGATGTTTAGAGTACACTCTTGGTACGGCATTTGACAATTAAAAGCTAACAAAACCGTCACCAAGGCAGGATGAATGGAGGTGTCAATGCAGAAGAGGCCGAGAGGATACGTTGGATCAAAGCGAAACAGAAGAAGCTTAACGACAGCGTGCAAGGTATCATATGTATTATAAAAATCGAAAGTCCCGCGCGCGATCTTCTGCCTCTCTGGGTACCCTTGAATCAGACACGCATCGCGAGCAGCTCTAGAGAACGCTAGACAACGCAAGATCGATTTTAATTGATTCGTGTGTTTATCCGTGGACCTCCGATCCGCCCTCGAAAGCCCTGATAAACAAAAGGAACCTGTACAAACCGGTCGGGACGTCCGAAAAGGAGGCGGAGGATAAGAAGAAGACGAAGGAGGACGACGAAGAAGTAGCCACGACGCTTGTGTGCACGAGCAACGAACTGGTAAGAACTAGTTTTGTCAAGGTCTGGTACAGAATTCGTGCTTCGAATAATATCACCACCGATCGGGGGCCCCCATCTACTATTTGATCATTCACCACGGCGAAACCCCCTTCATGCGCCTTGGTGAACCTTCAAGCTCCACCTGGAGAAGAAGAAAAAGTCGGTCGTCTCATCCTCCTCCGGCTCCTCAGCGTCCTCGTCATCGGACGAAGAGGTGGAGAACGACGGAACGGGGAAAAAAGGAGCCGAGAAAAGTGACGGAAGGAGGCCAATGGCGGAGGAAGAAAGGAAAGCCACGGGCGCGACCGCTGGGGAGCTTTTGTTGCCCTGGAGAACGGAAGTAAAGATTTTTCTGTTTCACCAATGGTTTCAGCCACCTTGCTAACCCTCTACTACGATACGATCAATCCTAAAACTTTGCTCGATCGTAGCGTAAAAATTATTATAACGATTTATCGATAATCAAAGTAACTACCTGTTCTATACCTTTTACTTCAAATTTTCTATAAACCTCGAATTGCATTCGGTTCACTAAAAGTTTACTTTTCTGCGTTCGTAGACGACCAAGAGTCAGAGGTCTCCGAAATTAGTGGAAGAAATAACAGAAACAAAAAAGGAATACGTGGCAGATGACGCGGAATTGACGGAGGATCCACCGTGTAGTCATGTTCTGGAAACAAGACTGTCCCATCTCGATAGAATTGTCCCGCAGACGACCAACGAGACCGAAATGGCTCCGGAATCATGCACGAGCGAGCCGAAGATCGACGATAGTAAATTACACACCAATTTCGAATACGATCAATGGCCCCGTTGGCAATTCGTACGAGGCTCGTATACTATTCTTTGTTAGCGAACTTTTCAGTTATTTTTCGTTCTGTTCGATTTTCAGCCGATGAAAAAAGGATATCGTTCGCGAACACCGGGGTTTCCTGCGACATTTCCAATCGCGAGGACAATAAAACGACGAACACCAAAGTCACGGATATGGCGGAGGAAGAAAGCCCCTACAAAGACGTTTCGTACGATTACCGAAGAAAGGACGACCGACACCATTTGAGCACGCAGTTGAGCAGCATACGGGAGGGCATGAAAGAGTTCTGCGCCGACATGGACAAGTTCGTCGAGGACAATAAAATCGTGTACGAGAACGGCGATGTCAAACGATTCTGGGGTGTGGGAAACGTGAATTCGCCGTTGGTACACGAGGGCAAACCGGACGGAAAGCAATCGTCCGCGCCGAACGAAGGAAACGGTGACTTCAAGTGGTGGAGCACGACGGAAAGAAAGCTGAAAGTTACGGAGTGCATGAGAAAAAGAGAAGAGGAAGCGGGTCGGCAGGCGGGGAAGAAAATAGAGGTACAAGGAGTCGAAATCATCGAGGATGCTCCAGAAAGAAATCCAAACGATGACTGTACAGGAGAAACTAGAGAAAAGAAGGAAGGTGTCTACGATCTGTTGAATCTGAAGACCTGTTCCGAAATTCTTCTAGAAGATGTAAAGACATACCCTGAACATACAGACGACCACACGTTTTCTAAATCGAGCATGACCGAAAACAAAGGAGACACTTCCTCGGGGGTGTTTCATTCTCTGCTTAACGAATTGGATCATAGAAATCGGCGGAACTCTAAACAAAGCTTGAAATCACACAGTTCTCATAAACTGTTAGCGATAGAGGAGACGGAGGAAACTGTCGAGGAGACAGTGCGAGAACCTAATCAGTTGAACAAGTGCGGTTCCACGTTATCGAACACCTCGAAATCGGGAACCAATCAAGGGATACTTAAAATGGAACCGGTTCGAGTCGAAATTGCAGAAGCTGGTCCCAATGACGTCGGATCTTCCAATTCATCTGAAGACGATGAATCGGACAAGGAATCGGTGATAACTGTGATCGATCTCTACGACAGGCACCGTCTTAAATCGAGAAGTGCGAATACATCGGCGACCTTTTCACTGGAAAGTAAACCCCAAGGTTCTTCCGAGCTGTCCGAAAGTGTCGCAGTCCAGAATCACGACAACGAGAACTCAGGTTCTGATACGCAAGCTTTGGTCGCACCTTTAACTTCGTTGCACGACGAAAAGTCGAGTCAAACCGCGAAAACACGTAAAAGAATGCACGACTCCGAGAATCTGGAAATGGCCAGCAAGAAATCGCATTTGATCGAGGAAGTAGATGTAGAGTCTGAGAGAGTCTCGGTGAATCGAAGGAGTGGCAGCGAAGTGTCTGAACGGTGCAGAGATCATGTAACGAAAGAAGCAAAGAAATTCATGCAGAAAGAATCGCCTTTAATCGAGAGATGCATAGAGAGTTTGATAACGAACAGACTGGAAGGAAGTTGGAAATTCGGGGACCAAGATCGCCAAGACTTTTTCGGCTGTACGGCTATGAGTTTCACGTCATCTTCTGTCCTTAACACTTCCGAACGGTTCCCTAAAATCGAGTCTACAGAAACGCAATCTCGTGAGACAGCATCCGTTTCCAATGACGCTGGTAAATACAGGAACCTCGCGATTATTGACTGATTGTTGATCTACGATTATTGTCCATGCGTCATCCCCACCACTGGGGAGGAGGCTGTGGAACCCCGCAAGCGCACACTTTGTTGCGTCTAGTCCACAATTATTCTCCCGACGCAGACAATAATCGCAAGGCCCCTGTATAATTTAAAAATATTCGAAAATGATCTTGCATGATATTTCTTTGTATCATGCAATCTTCTACATTATCTGTACTGACAATCATTTTGTTCACAGATATTCTGCGTGACCTAATAGAGGAAACCGAAGCCATTGGAATGAGCGACAAGTTGCAGGGGAAACACAACCTGGATCTCTATAAGGATTTCTACAAGCACTGTGAGCGACTGACTAGAAAAAGCAAGGTGCCGATCAAGCCCGATTTTATGAAGAACAACCGAATAGATCCTACGGAAAAGAAACGCGACGGTCTATCGTCAAGGGAGACCAAACAGTCGAAGAAGAAACAAACAAGCAAACTGATCGAGGTAATCTCGGAGAATCTGGACGCGATCCCAGAACCTGAAGAACCACCTGCCGACCCTGACGAACCAGCAATGGATCCAGCGTTAAGAGACCGAATATTGAGGAGCATAAACGCGCCGAAAAGCGAGGAGCAGAAAGAAAGGGGGAAAAGATCGGCGGAGAAATTGATGAGAACATCCAGAGAAGCAATGGCGATGGGAAAATCGCTTTTACAGGAACCCTCGATTATGTGCAATCAGCAACGAGTTAGTAATGTCGAATTTTTATATCGTGTCGCTGTTTCTTTTTTATCTGATATCGTGTGTGTCATCATATTTTAGTTTCAATGAAAAAGCTCGTTAGATATTGATTCTATGCTTACCAGATTCTCGTGTCCTCGGTGAGATTCTCTCGATATATTTTTTTGTTGTTCCCAGCAACCGGACGACAGCAGGAAATTCTTCATGAATCTGCTGAAGGAGGACGTTGAGCAGGAAGCGAGGGGCGTCGATTCTGTCGATGAGAGGAACAACGGGTTGGACGTAAAAACTGAAAAAGTACAGATAGAAACATCGCAGGATGAGATTGCAAAGTTAGAAAAAACAACGGAGGTACCATATTCCCCTGCTGATGGGATGGGTAAACGGGAAAACGGTGTTTCGGACGCGAAGGAAGAGCACAGAGGGAGAATAAAAAAAAGTTTAGAGATGCAGGTCATTCAAGAGAACTGAGATTCCTGTCAGAGGTCTGAAAATTCTGTAAAGTTTCAGTGATACATTAATTCATACGGATAAATGCCGTAGATTCTGCAAGTTAAACTGTGATCGATCTGTATTTCCTGTTCTTGTATTGAATGCATCGAGCTCTGTATTTCCTGTTCTTGTATTGAAATAAAGACCTGTTGCATTTCAATTTCTCTTGCCCATCGAACGAAACGAACTACTAAAAAGAAAACATAAACGCTTCTGTCGACGGGCAAAAACTGTTTACCCCCTCAAAATATCGATGGTGTGTTGAAAAATTTTATTCGCTGAGAAGAGTCCACTTGGACAAAATCGAAAGAAAAACAGGTACGCCCGGTCCGATGTGCCTAAAGTGGAGACGGTGCTTCTACTACGTACACTTTATTTTTGTTCTTTTCTGTCCACACTCACATCAATTATATAATAATAATAACGATGATGGCGGTGATCCGGTGAACTGTAATTAATAGTAAGAACAATTAATCCGTAATTATGCGTAATGACGTATCGGTTGGCTTGCGAACGAAACAAATATATATTTAGTCACACCGATGTTTCTCTTGCGTTTCCCGTCGTTCTCGGGGAGGTCCGGCCGAGATTCATCACGAAAAATACCTGTCCCCTGTACGAAAGCTTGGCGAAAAGCTCGTAACGACACTTTACACGTTTATAATAGGATGATATTCGTAACGAAATATCTCACCCGCTGGCCGTGTCGCGCGATCGAACCGTTTCGTCTATTTAGTCTCGATAGATTTCCTCTCCTGTCAGGCGTCGTCCATTTTGTTTCTGTTCGACCATTTCTCTTTACGTTCGTTTCACTCGTTTACACTCGCGACACACACACACACACACGCAATACACGATTATATATCATTCTTTTCAGGTGCTCTTAACGAGTATACCTCACTGCTATCTGGCTAACCGCAGTAAGTAAAGAAACCGTACAGATTACATTATGCTCCACTGTCACGATATAATTATTACAATAATAGATTTATAAATGTCCACGCTCTCATTTCTTTCACAACACCCAGACCAGGCAAAAATTTCAACACGTCCACACACGCACGTCAGTCGTAGAATTCTTCTCTCGTACAGCGTTTCGTGCTTTCACACACACACACACACACACACACACAGACAGACGTATTCATGGTTGCTCCCTAATTGTAAGTTATCTTCCTGGACCTATACCGGTTGTCGAGGAAGTCGCGATCGACGGACTGCGATCAGAAGGTGCACAGAGAGTGTACGGTACACCGTGGTGTCGTCGATTCGAACGGGGAGGCAATTATCAGTTGGAACCTCGAAGGGATCGTCGAACAAAGGCTTCCCCCATCCACGTCGCGTACATATGTCCCTTTGGGTTTACCCTCGCTTATTATCGTATTTGTTTATACATATATATGGTCCGTCCAACAAGACGAGTCAGTAAAAATAACCCGAAGCATTCGCCTGCTAAAAGCCCAGGTATCGACTGGCAATTGTCTCGGTCCCAGTTCCACTCAAAATGGTCATTGTATTCTCCCTTTGTTCAAGGTTACCGACTCGACCGGTTGAATGAGGTATAGTGTCGATCGCTGTTTCGTCCACCGCGTATTAATTAGTTATGCGATCCATCAGACAGCCCTTATAACGCGTTACGTTACAGAAAGAGTGCCTTAACGCCTATGCTTTCTTTTTTCTTACTATTAAAGAGTTTCATCGACTCGCTGGAAAAAAATCATTCTCAGAGATCTTCCTCCCAAGATCCCAGGAGAGTTTTTCCATTTCCTCCCGCTGATCCTGTGGAGTAACACGCGGCGATTTTTTCAGCCCCACCCCCGGAAGTGGTTACAAGAACGAAAAAGAAAAACGTAGACGCGAAAAATTGTCCCGCGAATTTGCAATCATGGGAAAATCTGAGAGTCGAAAACGGAACAGTAGAAAAACCTTGTCGTTGGGGGAAATTCATGCGGTTCATTTCGAACAGGCCGCGGGTTCGAGCGCTTGTCAGTCTTCTTTATTTCTAGTCCGAGAAAAATAACGTCGATCCCCGTTGATTCTTCGCGTACTCTTGTTCCCTGATTTTTTTTTTTTTTTTCTTAGACGAGCTATCATCGGCCGCGTCGGTCCGCCTTTATTGTGATAAAACAAGCGGCTCGTGCACTTCTCGTACGGTTAAGTGCAGCGAGAACCTTTCACGGTCCATGTGAAAGTTTGCTCGTCTTTGTACTACGATTGTTACTTTTTTTTTTTAATTCTTTGGTTTTAAGGAGGATTGTCATCGTGCGTTGGTGTCTTTCGCGTCGCCGCGTGCGCAAGATTCAACGAAATATTCCGAGAAAAAGAAAGAAAAATGGTAAATGCATCCGAGGGATATGTTACGATGTACATTCGCGATGATGAAAACGGTGACAAGAATATAGATTTCAATGCAAATGAAATGATGAACCGCAGAAATAAAAGTATAAAAAGTTTACAAGTTAGAACGTTACTTCAAGTTCTGAAACCGTTGATTACCAACGTTAACCCCTTGCTTTATGATTTTCTTGATGTCTACAGAATTACTTTATCATCAATAATTCCCCAGAAATGAAAGGAATTCGTGTACTTATCGCAATTTACTCTAAAAGTTAAATATTAATATCAGCGAACTAGTCTTTCGCTTTGACTCAAAGATAACGACTAATATTTCTGTTTGTTGAATCCATTTTGATATCGTCACCACGAGTCTGACTCGATTTTATAAAGCAAGGGGTTAAATCATACTTGGCATTACAGAATGTTGCGACTTTATGTGACGATGATTTCACAAAATCATCGGCATGATTGCAAATTCGATCGAGTAAAGCGAGGAAAGTAAAGTTACGCCGTGTTACGTGTACGATCCGCGACGCGCTTGACAATTACTCTAAATTCTTCGAACGAATATTCTTTCTCGTCGTATCTTACAATCGTTCAAACGTCGATGGCAGTTAAAACAAGGTAAATAAGAATTAATAAAATATGTCGCTCTCGTTACGCGAAGCAACCAAACTGCTGAAGTTCGCGCAGAACTCCTCGTAATTCGTGACGTTCACGAGCACTTCGTTCGTAATTCAATCACGAGCGATAATCGAGCTCCGAGATCTTGGATGAAATCATCTTATATAAAGGTCCCCTAACTCGATTAATTACTTAAGTTGTGTAGCACGAATGCCTCCTGACACGGTCGATTCTCGAAGAATTATTCCTTTCCTCGTTTAGCTCTCGTCTTGTTACACTCGAAATATTTTTCAGTCCTTGGTGTACTTTCCCTCGACGCATCCTATGAACGTGGATCAGAGGGACATTCACTAGGCTGGTAACACGTCGTTGGGGCAAAAGTATCAATGTCTTCTTTCGTGTACGTGAGGAAACTTTGCTCTCTTCTTCGTGGAGAACACGGGTGCTAAATTTTCGACGTGTTCACGAGGATGATAAAAACGCGAGGAATCGCCGACTTTCGTGTCCTGTCTAAAGCAACGTCCACGATGGATGATACTCGAATGAGCTAGTCTAACCGTCGATCATAATTTATCATAATTATTGTTGTTATTATCATTATATGTATATACGTATATATATACATATATATATATATATATATATATATATATATATATATATATATATATACTTTTATATATAAAAAAGTGATGAGATTTTTGTAACTATCTATCGTTTAACAGTGAAGACGTATTTTCTTTGTTGTCTTTATGTAAAGAAACCTCGATCCTCCACATTCTTCATCTTTCCCATTTTCATCGGTCTCCGTTCACGTTCAGCCACGTCCTGGAGTTTCTTTCGACAGCGCTGTAGCTTCTTTTTCTATATGTATGTAATATATGTATATAATACACGTACTGTATGCATATTGAGTATATCGTACTATGTGTTCGTTCGTGACTTGAAAGAGGCAGTATTCCTCGATGGCTTCTCCATCGTAAAAGGAAGTCACCAAAAACTGACATCCGTATCGGCACGTCTTTCCTTTTCCTTCCTTCATTCTGTTTCTGTGCACGCTATCGCGCCGATCGATTTTTCCGCGCTGAAATAGGACCCAAGAGAACCCGTCTCTGTCTAAATATCAGCGATCGAACGGTGAACTCACAAAAAAAAAAAAAGAAACGAAAAGGGCCTATTGTGATTCGCAAATGTCGTTTGAAAGAAAAAAAACGTCGGAGGTGTGTATATGTGTGACGAGAACTGAGCGAGCTGGCGGTTTTAAAAAAATAACTGAAACGCCACGTTTCATTTTTTTTCCAAGTACTTTTATTCACCTTATACTCGTACGATTTCCAAAAAAAGGCTGATTCCTTCTCTTACTTTCTCGCCGTTTATCTGTCGGCCGCTGATGCGTCACACTCGATTCGATAATAAACGTGTTCCCATGCACTCGATAAATCAAACGTATCCTTTTTTTTTATTTTTTTTTTTTTTTTAAAGAACAGTTCCTCGTATCCGTGTCCGTGGATAAGAAAAACATTTTCGAAAGAGAACGAAAAAATAAAAAGAACGACAAAGTGTTCTGGCTCGCAAACTTTTGTGCCTTCTTCCGTCTTTCTTTTAGTTGCATTCTCTTGCGCGTACCGTTACTATGACTAGAGACTTAATAAATCGGTAATTTTGCATGCTATTCGTCGACAGTATATATATATATATATATTTTTTTTTATGTTGTATTCGTACAAAGAATAAGAAACCATATTGCTTCTGTGGCTCGAGGCTTCGAAATACAAAAATGAGAAGCCTCCACCGAAGAGGCCACGGAATCGCGAAATACAAAAAGCACAGATCTTCTGTTTCCATTTAGTTTGTTTGTTTATTTTTTTTCGTAATTTTCTCGTCCAGTATCCTTCTTCCTTCGTCTCGGTGGATCTAATGTGCACGCCGCGTTCTATATTGTCCCTGTCTCGTGATCCCGTTCGAAATCGCGACGATGAAGTTTCGTCGCGTCGAAACCGAAGGAAGAAGGTTCTCTCTCCATATCGCCACGATGGCGCGGAGAAATGATCGTTTTCGTTTTTTTTTTTTTGTTGCTTCTGTGTCTCTTTCGTTTGCCTAATTGGTCGCTAGAAGATATGGAGGCGTGTGACATAAGCGAGATTAGTCGAAAAGAGTTATATCAAAAAACCGATTATAAATGTTACCGTTTCAAGAAAGTGTAGGTTTGTTTTCTCGTCCACTCGTAAACGCGATGTAGAATAATACGTCTTTAGTAAACTCCTCTCAGAGATTTCTCGGTTTTCTCCCCCCATTTTTTTTTTCTTCAACCGTTATTAGTCAGATTACACACGCTTGTCCCGTTAGGAAAACAATTGTTGCTATTCGCGTTCCGGAAGCCACGCTTCGCTTTCACCGTGATATTCCATCATTCTATACCCCGCCGATGATACCGACAGAAATGATCGACAGGTCAGTTAGCACAAACAATTGTACTCAAAGGAAAACGAAAACGTACACGAAGTTCCGTTTGTCGCTACCGAACGGGAATACAATATAAAATATACGAGAGAAAACGAACAACGCTTGACCGAGAGTCGAGGAAACGAATTAAAAAGAAATAAAAAAAAAAAAACAACAAAAGACAGTATGGCAGCGTGGTCGCCGGAAAGCGATTGGACCGTAATCCTACGGTACTGAACAAGTGGATCCATCGTTATCTCCTTAGATACTTATATATTAAATATTAATAATTATAAATTACAATCATCGTTAATATTAATATTAAACATTATCATTCTCCTTAGATATTTATATATTAAATATTAATAATTATAAATTACAATCATCGTTAATATTAATATTAAACATTATCATTAATATTATTACTTTAAATGCATACACAGTTTAAACACCTATTTTTTTTCCGACAAAAAGAGTACAGAATAGGGTAAGGAGAGAAAGAGATGAATGGAGGAGCGACGGAGGGAATAGACATGAATGGAAAGAGTCGTGGGTGGGGTAAGTAGAATTGAGAAACACACGATAGGCAAAAAAAACGGGCAAAGAAACGAAATTTGTTTTTTCAGGGATGATAGTAGAGAGTGAAAAAGGACAGGGACATTGAAGAGAGAAAAGAAGAGACGAAAGAACGACGAGGGTGTGAAAGAGAGAGAGAGAGAGAGAGAGAGAGAGAGAGAGAGAGAGAGAGAGAGAAGGTTTGGTCTCGCGGTCCGTAGCTTCGATCCGTAATTCTTTGGGTCCTATTTCAATGGAACTTCTAGGACGATTTTTCGCGTCGAGAACACGTGCCTTCCTCGTACGTTCGAGGGCTGCTCGGTGCTGGACCGATACTAGAGAAAGATTGTGGGACTCTGCTCTGGCGAGAGTTAGGAGGAACTCTTCTCGGTCTCGCTGCCTTCTATCTAGAGGAATAGGGAATAGAGGCTACAAACTAAACGATTACACGTTACATTAAATATTCCCCTCTCTTCGTATTTTTATGCTGGTCCCCTCGCGTGCGTGCGTGCATAGACCCGCGGCGAGGCGAAAATACATAGAATTCAGGATACTCTCATCCGTGTGAACTCGTCTTTTTATCGTTACTTTGTCCGTCTGCGTTCAACGATGTGTCCATTTCACGTGCAACGGATCCGAATAAATTTCGTACGAAAGATGCGTAACAATTGGCTTGAAGGAACAACTTAGGAGTATCATGATTCTTTTGCCGTGTTTCACTGTGTTTTTCTTTTTCTCTTTCTTTCTCTCGTGTGGATTCTCATTTTGATTGACATGTATGAGCCACGCGCGCGCGGCTTCGAGACCTTTCGCTCAACCTTGCACATCCGAAATTCGTTCATCTTCTTAACAATCTCTTGTAACACGAACATTCACTCAGCATGTCGAAAAACAGAACAGATACATATATAAAAAAAAAAAAGAAACAAAAGAACAAGAAAGTTTAGGATGGTCTATATAGCAGAGGTCTATACAAAATAAATAATGATACATCTATAAAAAATTAATCAAAGATATTAATGCAAACTCGGCGGATACAGTCACAAGAAACGACTTCAATCTTCGCCGATCCTTTTTTCCCCCCCCCGTGTCGTTCGTTCGCACCCCCGGAATAGGGCCGGCAAGATGGCTCGCGAAGAAACATGACAAATCGAAAGATCGAAAAGAAAAGAACGGGAAAACAAGAATTAGACGAATAAGAAATAAGGTAAAACATGATCGGAGATAGTGTGACTTTAATACGTCCATGGGTTCGTGGATCGCCTGTTACGTAATTAATGGCGGATACCTTTTGTTTACGGTACTTCGCGTTTGTGTGCAAATGTATGTAGTTTTTCTATGTACGTATTTAATACACGTGCGTACGGTGTGCGTGTAGGTTGAATGCAATATGCGAGATTATCGTAACTTTGGCCGCCCGTCAACATACGTATATATATATATATATACACACACACATATATATATATATATACACATAGTTTTCATGATCGTGTATTTGCTTTTGTGCCATGCACGAGCGGCCGTGTTTTTCGTTCTTTCATTGTATCTCGCCTGGTACGACTTGCTTCGTGCGTGTCGAGAAGAACATAAAATCAATCGCCGGAGCAGCCGTGTCGGCGCTTCATCGGCAGTGAACGCTCGGAATCTTTATTTTTTTTTATATATATTTGTTCGTAATAGAAACGCTTCTTTCTTCCGTGGAACGAGCCACCGGCCGTACGATGATCGTCTACGTTTTCTGGTCTGTAACCTTCGTAAGCTGGGATAATCATCGAGGAGAGGCTATCGAAGGTGTGTACGTGTACGTGTGTGTGTTTGGTGTGTGTGTAACAGCACGTGCTCTTCGTAGGTTCGCCAACAGTGATCGTTGAGAAAGGGTATTAGAGAAAAGAAGTGTGCACACGACACCCGGAGAGATTTGGCTCTGTCTACGCCTTGGTGCTCCTCTCCGTTTCGCCGTTCTTCCTTTCACCGCGCGCTTTTTTTTCCTCGATCATCCATTGATAATATACGTTCGATCGTCGGGCGAACGATGTGTGTATTCGTACTAGAAGCGCTGATATTCACGAGTCATTTTATCGCCGACCTTGCCACGTCGCCAGGTCAAGTCGACGACGCGTCTCCGGTAGTCTTTTTTACCACCACAACCCAAAACGTTCTTAAATTCGCTGCTGCTGCCGCCGCCGCCGCTGCTGTTGCTGCCGCCGTCGTGGCCTTTCTTACTACTGTTCTTGGTCTTGCTGTTGTTCGTGTCTATCGGTTGTCCAAACTTTCTGATCAAAGTCAACTCTGGTGAACCAGGCGAGTAGTTCGCCTCCATCGAGGATACGGACACGCCGACTTCGGTGGTCAAGTGGTGGTACTTAATGCTTATACTGTATGCTGATTGGCTGCAGTTGGTTCTTTGGAGGAACGTCTTGGGATTAACCCCAAGTTAGTTCCAAATACGTAGGAACGAGTCCCAGGAGCCCGTCGCTACCGCCATACCATCCTCCGTGACGCCCAGACAAGATACACGATTATCGTGGCCGGCAAGGATTCCTACGAAACAAAAATAAGACACTTCGGAGAAACCCGTGGTTTCATCTCCTCGAACACGTTTATCACTAGAAAGTACACAGTATTTGTGAATCAGAATAATAATTTCGACAAAAGAGTCAAATATACGAAACAAGAGGTGAATGTGACGATAAGGTTCTTCTGCCTTAGGAAGAGAAATATATTAACTATGGAAGACTCTTGTTAATCCAATTAGCGAGTCAATTTGAGTACTGACATGTGTCTTGGTCACTGAGCTCTCTAAGTTGAGCTAGTTATTAAAAACACAGTAGAAACTGGAAGTCCTGTTTAAATATTACAAGAAAACAAAAGTAAAATATGCTGTATGAGTGGAAAGTACGTAAAGAGTGAACCAAGAGAGAAGGGCTTGAAATAAAATTTCTCGTCTCTCGTAGGATTATTGCTGTCAACAGAAATAAGAACGTACCAGCTCGTTCAACCTTCATGGAGTCCCAGACGTTGCAGTTGAAGTCGTCGTAGCCGGCCAGCAATAATCTACCGCTCTTGCTGAACGCTACGCTCGTGATACCGCAGATAATATTGTCGTGGCTATACATCGCCAGTTGCTGATCCGCCCTGATGTCGAACAGTCTGCAAGTCGCGTCGTCCGAACCCGTCGCGAAAGCGTATCCATTAGGGAAGAACTGTGTACGATAAAATGAAATTTTGTTCATGACTCAGCGTGTCGATTTAACTTTCTCCGGGTAATCTAAAATAACGAAGGGACAAGAGCTCAGACATTGAAAAAAGACAAGCCCTTACCGTGACAGCGTTGATGTCACTCTCGTGACCCGGGAAGGTCTGCTTGCAAGATCCCTCACGAATGTCCCAGAGCTTTGCACTGGCGTCACACGCACCGGAAACGAATGTGCGGGTGTCTGGTGCCAAGGAGAGGGACATTACGTCGCCCGTGTGTCCAATAAAGGAGGTACACTGTTGACCAGTTTCTATGTCCCACAGGGCACTGGTTAAGAAAAATAAAAAAAGTGTCCATTGCTAAGGGTCTAAAAACACTCCTGCGGATGATATAATTACCAATTGGGAAATGGGATGCCGTGTGAACAGTGGGAAAAGATGGATCATTGTGCGATTTTTATTGTACAATCATTTTTAGTCTTCGCTACTGCGTTTACAATGCATCATCGTCCGAAGTGAAACTAGATTACTCTCACTGCTTTAATTCGAATTCGAAAGTAACTGACGGTAGCTGTTAATAGGAATCCGGAGCAACGTGGTGGATCATCGAGGCGATAAAATAAACGTTCCCTTACCAAGTCATGTCCCCAGAACTAGTGACAATTTGGTTGTCGTCATAGAATCGACAGCAAGACAAGTACCCAGTGTGACCAGGTAGTTCTCTGCTGACTCTTACGTTTCCTTCCCTAGTTTTAAGACTATAGATGGAGCAAATGTTGTCCAGCCCACCGCATGCCACGTAACTACCAGACGGTGCATACGCACAGGTCATCACCCACGAGGACCGCAGGGGGATCGCGTGAACTTTGTTGGTGGTGTAACTATCCCAGACAATTAGTTTTCCATCTTGCGACGCCGACACTAAGTTTCTGGCGAGCAAAGGAAACAAGGATTACGCTTCGAATGTTTCGCTAGAAAATTTCATTACAATCACAGGATCAAGTATAATACCGTACCTTGAATCACTACCCCAATGCATCGCGTAAATCTTGGCTAAGTGACCGCGAAGCGTGCGTCTCGTGCGCATCTGTATCCGACCAATTGGCTCCATGCCGGACGTGGCCTGAACCAACGTCGTGTCGCATGCTGCTTTCCTAGCATCCTGAACACCAAAAAAAAAAAAAAAACGAAACAATTAATCGAAACATCGTGACGAAACAGACTCTATTTCTTTTTTTCTTTTACTCTCTCAGCTCAAACGGTTCATTACAGACTAAACGTCAACCATTTCCAAGGTACACGTCAATCGACCGCGGGAAGGCTAATGAGCCTCGCGAAAAAAAAAAACTTTCGTTCCGACCTCACGGTGCGCGTGTACGAACCTCATCGACGAAAAGGTCAAATGTCGCGCTCGAATAGCGACACACAATTTCGTGGATGCGGAAACCCGAAGAATCCCATAAATTACAGCGAAACTCCTGGAAGAAACAAAAGAAAAAGCAAAGAGATTCACGATCCGAAAGAACCGGCCGGACAAATCGCGCAGAGTCGACGACTCTTTCCATTGACCTTTCGGGAAGCATGTAACTGAGAATGCAACAGCGTGCTCATACTCGAAGAATGCACTTATGATACACGGCTGGAGGAGTCCTAATTAACGGCGCGTTCCTTCCAGATAGGTACGAGGAGAATACGAATCTGTTTCCATGGAAAATACGAACGAACATGCTTAAATGAGTTCCAGCACGATTTCGAAATCGAAGGAAGAAAACAGGAATACGGGCAGAAAATCGAGTCGTTGAAATATCGTCGATGTACGTTAAAAACGTTCGTTCTATTTATCGCAAGCCCGCGCGGGTATTACCGTGCACACACATACACGGTCGACCGATGCGTGTAATTTTACGCACGCTGGACGAAGGGAGAAAAAGAGAAACACGAGGATAGAGAAGAAACACGACGGGAAGCAGGGGCAAAAGAGAGAGAGAGAGAGACAGAGGGAAAGACGGAGCGGGACGGTGGCGTATTGATCAGAGAGAAGCGACGGTTATGCCGCGCCCTACCACCACCACACACCACACACACACCTCTGCTCCACCATGTCTCGTTGCTTCCACGTTTTCACCGTGTACACAGGGGGGTGGGGGTACCGATTGGCATCGATGAGGATTTTCCACTGGAAAGAAACTCCTAATTCATCGGTAACGTTGATAAGAGATCCCGAACGATACACACGGTGGGACGATTGGGAAATATAGATCCAACTGACCGGTAATCGATCGGATTTTGATGTTTGTCTTATGGGGGCTAGTATAGGGGATCGAATGGTTCAGCGTGAATTACTCTCTCTCTCTTTTTTTTCAACGGAGTTACAAGGAAGAACGACATTGTTCGGTCTTACCGATGCTTGAATGGGACGAGTGGATTCGGGGATGATAGGGCAGGCGATCTCATAATACTATTTATAAAAGGATTTTATCGTGGTACCGAATATTGATTTTGGGAGGAACAAAATGTACCTGTGTAATACGTGTGTAACAGGGTTTAGGAAACAGCGATTGCGAATTAAGTGTGTATGTATATTAATTGTAGATGCGAAGGGAGGCTGTAAAACAGAGATGGGCTGTAAAATATTCGAAGAAGGGCCGACGGAAATAATTCTTTTACGAATAACGTTGACGATTCCGTTTCAACCCCTTAGGGTCGAGGACGGAAAATAAAAAAAATTGCTGAGTCGTTAGGGACGGAACAGGGGTTGGTTGTTTAATGCCAAGTGCACTTCGAGCCAAGAGACGCCCTAGACTTTTTTTTTTCTTCATTTCAGACAATACAACCGCTGTTGCATGGAGAACTGTTGCTTTGCCCCCGATGTCTCCGAGATCGCCAGCAAACAAGCAGAATGTGCGAAAGTGTCGGACCAATTTTAACGACAAAGCCTAGCCAGCCCCTTTTGTTTAGCAACGACATATGTCAACGAAATTATTCTGGAGCAGTCCGTGTTAAAGCGTTGCGGGCAAATATCGAGAATACCGCCCAATGCTATCTCGACTCGCTATCGGTTACGGTTTGGAGATAATTCATTGGCAGGAAACTGCCGTGATATGAAATTCCGTACCGTGTTGAAATATATAAACCAATAAACCAACTGAAGAAACATAGTGGTATTAAATGCTCGTACATAAATTAAAGAGCAATGGACTGAAAATCTTTATCGATTAAGAATCTAAGGTAAACGTTCCATAATTCTACGCACCTAAAAATTATTCTATTAACATTGATTATCAAGTCACCAACCCCTCCCCTCAATTAACCCACGAGGTCGTACTCGATCCTATAATTCCTCTTGTGCTGTCCCCACTCTTTTTCATTATTCTTCTTTTACTCTATTTACTATAACTCATATACCTCAATTATTGTTCCTTATCACATCAATAAACAGAAATACAAGTACAAGATAATAACTTTAATACCCGTCTGAAAATGGTAAAAAAAATCTCGGATCGGATCTGACCCCACCTTATCAAATACAACCTTAAAACCCACCTTACCATTGGAGGGTTAATTTAAACGTAATAAACACAAGTAAACAGTTGCAAATACAATAACCGAATAACAGCAGCACACCTGTTAATTACGTTCATTTAGAATAAATGGGGATGAACTTACTCGAACGGCATTCTTCAGGGCCTCCGCCTCCTGACGGAGGTTGTCGAGCTCGCTCATGATGCCCGTCTAGCGATACGTCGATCACGGGAGAACACCCGTCAAGGGTGGGAAGTGGGTGTCTCGTAAGGAGGTGGTGGAGGTGGTTGCACCCCCCGGCGAAGCTTAAAACGTGGTTCTCGAGGGGGCGACGAGCGGCTTCTATCTCGCTCGAGTTCTCACACGGAGGCGGTCGGTCGGGGCCCGGTGTCACGCCGTCGACGCTTTTTCCGGCGGCCAACGAATGTCCTCAGGCTTTCCACCACCGGGAACAGGAAGAGGAGCAAGAAGAACGAGCCTCCCCCTCCAGCAGGTCCCACCGTTCACTCCCAGGCCCTCTCTCTGATCTGCTGCTGTCACGGCTTCCGTTTCCGCCGCTACCACCGGAACCAGAGCCAGGCCACCGCTGACTCTCCCGCCCCTCGCGCCAGCTTCGACACCTCCTAGCGAGACCGTTGCCACCCCTGATAACAAATTCGTGAGAATTAGATTCCTTCGATGCTCTATATATCCATCTTACCATAAAGACAAAAAGAATCGATCGATTCAAAGGTTTTCAAGTCTTCCAGACTTAAAAACCTTCTGCTTCTCCAACTTTAACTTTCGAATACTGATTCATTGGATGGTCAAACAATAGAGTGCTGGAATAGAATATTGTGGTTTTTTGCAATGTATTAGATAATTTATCGTCTCAGACTACACACGGTCCACGGAAACATATTTACTGTTCTATTTTCATCTTCCGACTCGGCGCATTCGTGTCACGGACGGAACATTTCTTTTTTACGTTTGTGCATTAGTAGAGCATCATTAATCTTCCGTTAGATAAAGATGATATCCAGCTCTCGGTTTTTACGAGAACCGACTCCCCCGCTGTCTTCTATTCCCGGCTTGAATTCACGCCGCTCGGTGAACCCGACGAAACATGAATGTTTCTCGAAGTTTACCCGTGGCTATTTTTAACTAACCGAACAGATTACGTCCCAGCTGAGGTAATCTATGAATTTTTTTCCAGGAAACCCATTATTAACAAGTTCTGGTCTCTCGACTAGATCCGAAACTTACGGCCGTTCCCTCGACATCGACCATATTTTCCACAATTTCGCGTCACTCCATGTTAACTATACATTCGCTCTGTACACCGAATAATTTCCCCGGTCGGTTAATTTTTCAGTTTCCATCGGAATTCGGTGGGCAACGAGCGTCCTTCACCTCCAAAAGGTCTCACAACCCGGGGAATCCGAGGGTTGTCGATCTGCCGCAAGGTGTTCTCATTTTCCGGAACCGATGGAATCGCTCGGCGCATGAGCAAGCACTGTGACACCGAGCACGATACCCGGTGTCTCGATGAAAAACCAATCTATCGTTAACAAAAACCGATGCATCTCCCCTAAGCTCTTTCCATAATAAGAAACACACTAAAACCACACGAACCGCACATATTCAAATTACAACCCCAAGCCTAAACCTCTATCAGAGCACTGAAACGACCAGCCAGACGAACTTACACGCTCCGTTCGTCTTCCACTCTTGTCAGAGCGTCATGGATCCCGAGGAAACATAACCTCCCGGCGAGCAACGTTCCTGAGAAGGGCGACGAGTAGCTTCAAGGAACCCGTCTTCCACCGCCAGATTGCGCCGTCGATGGAACGCCAGAGAAATTCCGGTAAAAGGTGTCACCCAGGTAGAGGGAAAAAGTCCTGCAAAACGCGAGTGCCCGTGGTGCTCTAGCACGGTAGAGGTACGACGGCTACGATACGCACGCACACGTAGGACCGGTGAAACGCGCCCATTGGTGCGAGTTCTCTTTTCATGCCGCGTTCACAAGAACCGTCGAAGCAAAGAATCGATGAACAGTCGTGGCGGCGGCTCGCCCCACTCGTTCCGTCTCACTCGCGCTTTCACCCTACGGCAACGTTCTCTCTCACTCTATCGCACCCTACCCTTTCTGTCGGCTGTTGCTCGCCTCGGGGGTGCACAACACGCGAGACGACACCGTATCCCACACGATATCTTCCACCCACGACACGCGTTTATTGTGTCGGTTCGAATGCACGACGAGAGACCACGATCTTACACGCGGTTTACCGGAACCACACCCAGGGAGGAACAACGCCGTGGTTTCGAGAGAAGATCGCCGCCTGGGCGGATGAAAGCAAACGGGGGAGGGAAGGGATAAGCGACGCTGGCGCCACGGCGCCTGTGTACCGGCTGACTACCGGCGTCGACAGGACGCCATTGTCGAGCGTGTGACAGGTTGCCGTTGTTTGGCGGTTCTGATATCATGACGGCCACTTTTTTTTTCCGCTAAAAGGACTCATCGATGATGAACTTGAAGGAGAGGGTTCGAATTTTAGGGATGGGTTACCTGTCTGGTCAACCTGTTAGAGGATATATACACGTTTGGGAGTAACTGGAAGGAATTTCAGACACCGAGGATTCACTCTAAATTAGATCCTCAAGAGCTTGATGGGCTGTCTGGAAAGTTGGAGTATCATCGCTTCGCGAACCCTCCCTCCCAGGATGCTCCGAAATTCTATTAATTTCTGAGGGACTGGTATCGATCAACCCTCGAAACAATCCCAGAAGAATCTACTCGCAAAAGTCCCAACCATGTCACCCAGTTCTTGGTTCGAGTTTTTACGGGTTGCGCGAGGGAAAATGTTCAATCAGGCGCCAGGAGCTCAATCCACGGCGGAATGTGCAATTAACGAAGTAGAACGCGTATATGAGATTTATCATAGAAAAACTCCTCCGCCCTAACGGGTACGACCTACATACCATTTTATCGCCGTTATCACGGAAGAAGCGGAAAACGATTCCCCGTGTAATATCCACGCGAATCGTCTAGCTCCGTCGTTCCCGTGGCTGGTGGGGACCAGAGGCTCCTCTATCATCGAAGGGATACCTAGGCCATCATCCTACACGCGTTCCCGGATGCACAAATGGGAGCAACAGTTGAACCACACGGGTCAACGTCCAATACGGTCTCTATCTCTCTCTTACTCTGCCGGTCTCCCCATCTGCTTCGAACCGACTGTACACAACCGCGAGGCTGCCAAGTACCTCACACCAAGTGTGTACTTCGACGGAGAACCCTGGCACGGCCCAACGGTCTCCGCAACGGGCGACAAAGAATGGCAGAGAAACCGAGAACGAAAGGTCTAGCGAACCCCGATACACAGAACCGTGCCAACGGTTTACGTTGGACGCCTGTTGGAGTTGCACCTGCCACCACTCGGTTCCAATCACCGAGTAACCCTCTGGGTGTGTTTACCTGGTCAGCGTGCCTCGATGCTTCGCCAACACCTTTCGTTTTCTTTTTTTTTTTTTTTCGGGGTAAACTGTTGCCAGCCGCTGAACATGCGGAAATCATTTCAGTTATCGATCCCTGATAGATTCAGTATTTAGAAAGACAATTTCTCTTTTCGTAATCGAAATCGTTGCACTTGTAATGATTGTACAGACTCTTCTCGATTATTGTCTCGAAGTCAGGTCCGCATCGGGACAATAATCTTGTAGGGAGAAATGTTTCAGACCCTCGTATGTTCGTTTTTTGTCCGAAGCCCGAGCAACAAAAGCGGTTTCCACGGTGGAATAACGCCTGGACAATAATCGTGTAGGACAAGCCAGACGATAATCGAAAGGAGTGTGTACTTCGGTTCCAGTGAATGAACCGATGCTTGAGCCTTGAACATCAGCCACACATCTACCTAACGTAATGTGAACAGAGTGTGAAAATGTTATTTAAGTGATTGCCTAAGGTCATTACTCTTGTTCTAGTATCTTAGAGAACTCAGCAACCGATCTCTAGATCCCACACGTTCGAGGAATTACAACATCGGCCGCGAATAATTGGGCCTAAACGATGATCAAATGGATCCTAACGATATTAATTACAATGTATTCTTAGGTGAAACGGCTACGTTACAGCCCGTTCCGTCTCTGTCCGAGAAATGATATAGTGGCATTACAGCTGATGACTGTAATTCACATCAGCACGACCTACTTTCGAAACGCGTGGAATCAGAGATGATCGAGCTTCCAGCAGCGACACACGATGTGGCTGGATTGTTAGGTTCTGTTAATAAACGTTCTATCGATCAGACAGAGTAGTCGAGAATCATTCGCGATCGCCGACAACAAACATCGCGGTTGATTCACATCGGTCCTGGTCACGAATTTCAAGCTCGAAATTCATAAAGAATACATTTTCCTTGCGAATCCTCCAACTTTCGGCGTGAAAACACACACAGACACACCGTCTGAGAATAGGTACGAGCATAAAGAACGCGTCAGGCTTAAAATAATCCGTGACGCAAGCCGATCGATCTATCAATCAATCTGCAAACTGCACCGCAAAGAGAAACACTTGTTCGTTTTGTTCCGAACGGCTTCTCCCCGTTTGAAAGCATCGATCGCGAAGACAGACGTAAATTGTGCCCGTTCCGAGGAGCGCACCTACAATCGCGCGCGGGCGATCTATTTAACGCGGCCTGTGACTACCAGGCAGGTGGTGGTGCAACTATCGATAAAACTGTCTCAGAGAAGAAAGAAAAAACATAATCGAAAATTAACCGACTCCTATACGAATCCCGTTTAAGAATTCAGAGCAGAAGTTAATTTAGGTGCAGCTATGAGTCACCCAACTACGCGACACTACGTCTATATTCGCGATCATATGCGACTCTAGGCAGTATAAAGAACAAAAACATACATAAAGCATAGATCGACTTCAACTGTGAGGAAATCAACCTCAAAGACCAGCACCTGTAATGTTCCCAAGATACTCTAAGGGTTCGAAAAAGGGATGTGTCGGTGGGGTCTTTCGATCGACGATTTCTCTCAAAGAAAATATTTTTTTGAATCTAAGTGAGTATAGATCCACCGCAGACGAACAAAAAACGCGTGCTGAGAGATCGAGAATTGATCGAGGATACTAAGGGATGGAACAAAACGGGAGAGTAATGATCCAGTCGAGAAATTCTTTCCCTTGGTTTTTCTAACGTACACGTCGGTGATACATTTAAGATACGTACCCAGCGTAAGGGGTTGTGAAAAGGAGGACGTGTAGGGGTTGACGAATCCCAAGCGGGCTGGGGCGGGATGGGCGATACACTACTGCAGAGGTGATGGCAGGTGAATGACGTCAGAAGGCAGACTGTGTGACGTCAGAAAGTAACCTGAATATGGAACTTCCGATGGGAAGACTTTCTTTTCACGATCTGCGGCGCGATTTGGCACGAATTTCATTCGACTTACCGAGCTTAATGTCTCTCCTTGAATTTTTCAATATTTTCGTATGCGTACGTTTACAATCGGTTTGGAAAATGGAACCTCGAACAGACACGTGGCTGTATATTTAATGGTAATTCTGAACGGAGTTCGAATTTCGATGGAGTTGAACCGCATCGTTGTGCTGCGTGAAGAAATTAAGCCGCAAATAGATCGTTTCGCTATTTTTACGGATCACCGTGACGTCAGAAGGGGAGAGAGAGAGCGAAGCAGGCACTTGAATGTTTGGATTAACCAAGAATCCAGAAGGCTCGTGGACCAGCTTCGAGGAAATTAGACTCTCGTGAAGAGGCATACCGTCGTTCGAACACTCCGAACCGGTTCATTATCGGTCGCGTTATTCTCTGATTGGTTCAATTGCACCACTGGACGAGCCAAAGATTAGACTTTTCGGTCAGATTGTATACATTAATCTTCGTTAGTACCCTCCGCGTAATTGCCAAGAGTATAGTACCGTTGAAGATCCGGTAACACTCGAGAATAAAGTTTCCGAAAGAATAAATTCGAGTCTCCCGGGGGAAGTTTCAGTTGGACACGAACGGTCGAGGACGTAGCTTCGGCTGTAGAATCAACAACCCTTTTTTCGTCGGCTCGTTTTCAACTGGTCCGTCCGACGAGCAGGCCGAAAGGAGGGATAACCCATGGCGGACGAAGGGGAACTCGCAACAGGACGTGACCCCGCAATGGAGAGGAGGGGTTGGAGGGTGACAGGAAGGAAGGGAGGAACAGGGGGTTCGCCAGTGAAACACATCATTGGCATTGCTTTCGTGCCGGCTAAGTAGCTGGCGACCCACTAACCGTCCTACGAAACCCGATCGTCATTTGCGATCGTGTTTTCTATCGAAGAAGAGTGCAGAGAGGATACTGCGTGCGCGATACGCGGCCCTGTTATCTACGAGGATTTCGACTGGTTTCGAATAGCAGGGTCGATAAGCATTATTTACACGCACCGAGAATCAAGATTGCTCCTTGAACGTTATCGCGAATGTAACTTCTACGTCTGACGAATTGCAATAAATTGTGAAAACGTTACTTCGAGCTCGTTCACATGGCTCGACCGATGAACACCTTATCGACACATCATTTCCGTTAAACTAAGGGAAAACCGATGTTTGTTTGTAACACAAGAGTGTCATATACCTCCTTGTTTTCTACGAAGACTTCAGCCTATGCCCCAGAAACTTGGCAAGAAATTTCAATCTTATAACACGAGCATTAAATGGATGTATGTACCCAACGGATCGGTCGATAAAACGTTAAGATGGTCAGGTTTGAGTCGATGGCGATCGATCGATAGAAATATCGTTTTCAGTTATTGATCGGTAAAGGTTCACTTATCGTTCCCGCGAATTCACGGCTATCTGCCGGATCCGTGTGAGTCACTCGCGGCCAAACGCAATTGATTCCCGGTCAATCGAGGGGTGCAGGACCGATAACAGATACCATCGGCGTCGCATCTTTCAAGTGGAACGCAGTCAATTGAGCCGGAGGCACACACCACCACTTGTCTTGGGGACTACGACGACTTTCGAACCAATTAAAGACGATTAAGACAGCTGCCAGCAGCAATTGGCCGGCCAATCGCGGACCAGACTGCGTCTTCCCGCGGTACCGGCCGAGTCGTCTTTTTTTTCCTGCTTTGCCAGAACCGCGGCGTTTCTTCTCGTGATCTCGACAGAACCGTGGACTTTTCCCCAGTCAAAGCTTATAATTCCTCGAAGAACGGATAGAATTCTCCGTGCAAAAAGGTGAATCAATCGCGGATTAAAATTATCTTCGGACGATAAGAATGAAACGTTTCAAAATCGGCCGGTAATTCCTCAAGGTCGCCCCCCCCCCCGATGCGCAACTCGGTTATTCCATTTCCTTTGTCGTTCATTTTCCCCTCTGTGACTCAGACTGATCGGCAGAGTAAATAACTCAGCCACAAACGCCGCGCCAGAGAAGCGAAGTAACGATAACGAAAGCAACCGGCGCATTATCCAGCAATTCTGGTCGTTTGCGTCCTTTCTAAGACGAGTCGTTTCGAAAATTGCTTGTAACGCTCGTCTCTTCGCGGCTCTTGGAAAGCAACCCCTATAGGGGGTGTCCTTGGAGTAACCGTACAACAAGGACAGGACGCGTTCTTTGTATTTCGAAAATCAACGCTGGTCTCAAACGTGTCGCAGACGTCCGGAATGGGAATAACGGGACAAGCTTATATCGAGACGGCTCATTTCATTGAATTCCATTGGTCTGACTTCTAGGATACTCAACGATGAATCGAAATAACGTTTAATAGTTTAGCATGAAATATTATTCAACAATCTCAACTTTGAAATAGAATAATATATAGAAATCAGTAATAGATTTACGTTTAACGTAACGAAGACTCTCTAACGCAGAAAGTTGATTGGCAATGGAGTGCAATTTTTCAAAGTAAGTCTCGAATCTGTGATTGATCATTTCTCGAAGGCTCGTACGAGCGTGAAATGTTCAGCCTCGGGTAATAATTATGAAACGTGTGGCTCGATGATGAAAGTGTCATATTTTCGGCGAACACGTGTAGTACCCGATGCACAAAGTGGCGTCGCGGTATTTTTATCCGGCGGATTCACGTTTTCGCAAAAGTATAGCGTCCACGATACACCCGGGGGCTGCCGCGCAATGGGCCGCAGTTTGTTTTGCGCGGAAATTTCGGCCTCGACGCATTATGCAAGACTCCTTTTATTACGGTCCTCGTGCCGCCCGTGCGATAACTCGCGTAGGCTGGGCTACTAGTTAAATAAACGTCAACAACGCGGGTGTCACAACGAAAACAATTCCCCGCCATCTTATCGGCTGTTTCTCGTACGTGACCCCCGTTCATTTTTACACGGTTTTCTTCCTACTCGTGCATAATTATAAACCGGAGATAAGAAAACCGCAGCGAACGTCCGTGCGCGTGTTCACGAATGGTAATAATGCAAAAAAGAAAAACACAACGAATGCTATGCGTTAATATATCGATGTTATTCTTCCAATGGATGAATAATAATTTCTAAGCAATATATTACCATTCCGCTTCTATCATCCAATCTCAATTATTGCACAGTGATCATTGATCGACAATTAAAGAACGTAAATGAAGCTTATCTTTGATTTTGAATCAAATGGAACCCTGAACGAAAGAAATCTTTAATGTCCACCCTTAAAAATTAACCTATACAAATTTAAATTACTATAACAATTTTTTGGAGAACTAACAATAGAGAGGAATCTGTTTTTGATCCTGGTTTTTGTAAAATATCGTATAAAGATTTGACATAAACATTCCTAATCTAATTATTATTATTAATATGTAGTGTAGTACGGAAAGAAACTAGAACTGAAGGAAGTGGACATTTCGCACACATCCCGCTACTAAATACTAGACGCAGGCGTGCATTAACAGATAATGAAATACCCCGGCTTGCATCGTGAATTAATGGTTATTGATCCCCTATGTAAATTTGCAGTAATCTCGGGTATTGCCAGCGAGCCAGAAGTTCTGTTAAAAAGCCAGTTCTCGTGGTTCGCTATTCCGCGCCGGGCTCGTTAACAATTTCCGTCCCCCCAGATTCCTTTTACGCAGTGAAAATTCTTGTACGAGGAAAGTTCAGCTTAAGCAGGAAGAATCTCATTACCGCTGGAGCCGGCGGTTCTGACTCATAGGCTCCAGAAATCGATCGAAGAACGTTCAATCCGTTAGAATACAAACAAGATTGAGAATATTTCTCACCGGTGAACAATGTCGAATAGTATCGTGGAGCAAGGAACTGGGCGGAAACACGGTCTCGGTGTTAAAATAACCGCGATGACGGAACGGGAAAATTTGACAGCGTAGCCTAGGCGGCCGCCATCTTTGCTACTCGGAATCGTGTCGAAGGGCCGGCTGCGGCCACGACTAACACGTATCTAAATACGCGATACGATCGACGAAAATAGAAAACAGTGAATCATCATAAATAAATAATGATCGTCCTACCTGGAGCTCCCTAACGGAGCGACGCTTGCCAAAATTCCCGGTTCGATGTAACGGCCTCTCTGTCCCACGAACGACTCCTTTCTCGCTCTCTCTCCCTCTTTCTCTCCCTCCCTCCTGCTGCGGCGGGCCTTCTTCCTAGCCTCGATCTCTCACATCGATGACGATGCACTTTCCTTTTCACACGTCTCCGTCTCGAAACACTGTGGCCGAGAAACGGAGCGAAATAAACGCACTCTCGTCGACGACGTCTAACGACCGGGACGAGTCTCTCTCTCCGCCGCGGGACTATTTCGCGACACCACCGAGACCGCCACTTCGTTTAAGGTTAACTTCAGTCACTACGTGGAACGGATAGATATAAAAACACGGGCACGACGTATATCCCGCGATTGGTCTCAACCAGTCGAACGGTACGGCGTTCAGGCGGTTGTTTTCATTGATAACAAAAAATTACTGAGACGAAGCAAGCGGAGCTGCTGTCGCTGCTACTGCTGCTGCTTCACGGCTCTAGCGGGCGGCAGGGCGGGGCTCCGTGCTTCCAGTCTCGTGGACCCCGTACACCCCGTACGAAGTCGCCGGTACACGAAGAAACCCGAACACCGGTGGCGCCTCCTGTCGCGCGCCGCCAATTTCAAAATTGAAATGGGACGTCTTTCCGACGATTATTTTTTTATTTCTTCTGGCCAAATGCAAATTTGATTGAGATACATAAAGCAATTAAGAACTTACAATTTGTACATGCAATATTAGGGTCTCTTATGACAAGTGTAGTCGCAAACTGAACGAAATACGTCTTCCTTTCCTTCTTTACGTGTACTTCTTCATCCATGCACCTACAGTCCCGCTGCAAAATGAAAAATTCCATAGCCATCTAGCGACAATGTTTTGAATTATTTTTATTTAGTAGTAGTCCGAGAGATGGCAGATGAGTAATGTTTTAAATGTAAAAGGTCACGCCAGATGGAACCTTCATGTATGTACTCATAGAATTTATGCTTTATCGGTAATGTCAGATATTGATACTGAAATAGTACATAGGGGGCTCTGGAGCCCCCGAAGTATGTGACAGAAATTACACTGGGTGTTAGGTCTATTCTATATCTCATCTTTGCAACAACTCAAGAATGTTGTCTTTGGTCTCAAATTATTTATTGCAATCTTATGAAGCTTTGACATCGTCAGAATCACAATTGATGGTATGGAATGCCAAAAATGTCGACTAATTGTTTCCAAAGAAATTGTCTTTTCGACGAACATCTCACGTATATAGGGACACAAAGCTAGGGGGGTGACGATCAGCACGTGAAAATCCATTGTCAGTACTGTCTCCGGGACTTTTGTTTATAATGTCTATAGAGAATATGAGGTTGCTTTTGTGCCTAACCTTGAGACTCAAGGCTTGAGTTTCATGCATGTGTTGCATGGTTATCATACAGACGCACATTAACTTTATTTTTTGTACCACCGACGTTATGTCATAACTACATATTCTTGGAAATGATTAATAACGGATTACATAGCATATTGAGTCAGTAGAACCATCTTCAATAAATAATCAGAAATTGTTGCTGTCGTCGTTTCAATCGATAACCTAAAAGTTCTCTATTATGACTTGGCTGGGAACGATCGCCAATAACGTTCTTCGGAACATTGTTAATGCGGATGTACAGCCACATATAGTACAGGAAGTGAAGCCAGACCAGTATTGTAATCGACATATTCACTGCCGCGAGGATGCCATCGTTCTTTATGGCCCGGGAACCAGAAATGAAAAGTATGAAATCGTTCTTCATAGACCTTACACGGAAACGTTGCATCAGGCGTACAGGTATTTTCATATATTCTTTTCGTTTGATATTGTCTTTCTGTTTATTTCATGTAGCATTATCTATTAACTTAATGTTTTCAGCTTATATAGGTCGGAAGATAAGCAACAAGCTGAACAGCATTTCATTGTGTACAAAGACAAAGTTCCTGTACTCGTCCAAATTTGTAAAGAGGTAATTATATTTTGTCTTGTACTTATGGTGACTGAAATGGGGAAGTAGTTAATTAACATTATCATTACTTATGTATATTTTGTCTATAGATGTGTAGTGTGGGTAAGATACAAAAAATATGTGATACTCTAGTGGAACATCCTACTTGGACATTGGCACATTTGGCAGCGTATTTCGCCTTATACAATGCATTTACTTATGCTGTTGTGAACAGCCAGTTAAACAGTGGAGACATAGAGACTGGAGTATCTCCTCTGCAAGTTGCAGTACAAACCAATAATCTGCGTACAGTACAGATGCTGATCGAAGCTAAAAGTTCCTTAGAGCATCTAGACCATAATGCCAACACTGTGTATCATTTTGCAGCTACATCTTCCAAAGAAATAATTCTAGCTCTAGGTGGACACCTTCCTTCTAGTTTGAATAGTCGTAATAGCAATGGTCATACACCAATGCACGTCGCATGTTTGAATAATAAACCGGATTGCGTGAAAGCGCTTCTTTTGATTGGTGCGGACGTGAATATTCCTGCGTCCGAGGGAGAACCTTCTAGTCCGGGATATGTGGGCGATCTTCTTCATAGTAAACCGAACGTTCTTCATGCCGAAGACATGAAATTCGGCGGAACGCCACTTCACTGGTCCCTAAGCAGGGAAGTGATTAACGCCCTGATCGAAACTAACTGTGATATCGATGCTCTGAACTTCGACGGTCGGACGGCATTACACATAATGGCAATGAGGAAGCGTCTACCCTGCGTAGTAGCTCTTTTGAGTCACATGGCTTCTGTAAACATCGTGGACAAAGATGGTAACACTCCGCTACACTTAGCGGTCTCTGAAGGCACACCGGCGATAGTTCAAATGCTAATAGGTTTTGGAGCAGACATCGACGCTAGAAATTGGAAATCTGAGACACCGAGGCATCGAGTCAACATGAAAAACAACGACGGTCCGAAGATTCTGTATATTCTGAATGCGGTTGGGGCTCAGCGCTGTTCATCTGATATGAATGAGTGCAATATAGGCTGCAAGTTCAACGAAAACTTCGATGGTGTCCCTCCGCAGCAACCTCCCACAGCTGTTCCGCGAACGATACTAGATCAAATGCTTCATGTCTCCGGCATGGACCAGATGGCGTCGCAGAAGAATAACCGGGTCGAGGGTGGTCGACTGCTTTGTCTCGACGGTGGAGGTATTCGCGGCCTGATCCTTGTGCAAACTCTTTTGGAAATCGAATCGGTTCTCAAGAAACCTATCGTAGAATGTTTCGATTGGATCGCCGGTACTTCGACCGGTGGTATTCTGGCACTGGGCCTGGCGACTGGCAAGTCCCTGCGCGAATGTCAGGCACTCTACTTCCGCATCACGGAGCAAGCTTTTGTTGGCATGCGACCGTACAATAGCGAAGGTCTGGAGAACCTGTTACAGGAAAGTCTGGGAGCAACTAAGGTCATGTCAGACATCAAGAAGCCGAAGGTAATGATTACCGGTGTTCTGGCGGACAAGAAACCAGTCGTGCTTCACTTATTCCGCAATTACGATTCTCCGAGTGCACTGCTACAAGTTCAAGACAGTTCGACATCTAACGCATATCTACCGCCGAACGAACAGTTATTGTGGCATGCGGCACGGGCAACCGGCGCCGCTCCATCATACTTTCGGGCGTTTGGAAAGTTCCTCGACGGTGGCCTAATAGCAAATAACCCGACGTTGGATGCCATGACCGAGATTCACGAGTATAATCTCGCTTTAAAGGCCATTGGTCGCGGAGACATCGCTCCCCTCTCGTTGGTGGTGTCTCTTGGCACAGGGCTGGTCCCTACTAGTCCACTCAAAGATATAGATGTCTTTCTTCCGGAGACTCTATGGGATACCGCCAAATTCGCCATGGGAATACGGGTTCTCGCGGAGCTGCTGGTGGATCAGGCGACAGCCAGCGACGGCAGGGTCGTCGATCGTGCCAGGAGTTGGTGTTCAATGATCGGGGTACCTTATTACAGATTCAATCCCCAACTCTCGCAGGATATCGCTATGGATGAGAAGAACGACGAAATCCTGGCCGATATGATATGGTCGGCGCAAGCGTTCATGCACGCGAATAGGAATCAAATAAAGGAATTAGCTGCGTTGATTAATCGTGACGTTTAAAATGTTGCATAATTGTTGATATTACTTTTGAAATCGAAGACGGGGAATAAGAGGACACAGTCCCACTAAATTAAATTTACGTCGTTGTGTGGAACGCATTATCAAAACGATCGCTTCCAATATGTAGTTACGTGATATGTCTAGACTATAGATCATTTTTCATTATACACTTAACTGTCGATCGCAGATAGCCCTGGGATTACGCGTAATTTATTTAGTTCAATATTTGCAGTCCCTCGTATCCTCAACGCCGTCGTTCTGGTTTTAGAGGGGATGGGGAGTAGTCGAAATGCCAATACTCGCCATTGTAAGATATAAATATAAATTGTAGATACACCTCGTTGATATTAATATTATTCGAGTACGTTTACTCATCTATTTGTTTCTTTATTTAACTGCAAAAGAAAAATGTTCCGACAAATAATAAATAGCAAACGTAGAGAAAGAAACATCAAGCAGTCTATCGAAATCTATCCCCAAAGGCTCCACGCTCATCCTATGGTCACCTTAAACGCTTCTTTTTTTATTTTTTTTCGCGACAGATTCCTATCGATCCAGGTGAATTCCACGAGAGAAGAAAAACACGAAACGATCTCTATCGGGGTCCCATGTAATACGGAGGCTGTGTCATGGACGCGGATATATAAGGATAAAACGAATGAGTCGATACACCCTGCGTCTGATAATCGTTGTCCTCGTGCATCGCGTATCCCTCGGGAGCGGAATAATACTGACTATGCACGCACGCGTACGATTTAGTAGGACTCGTCATGTCCGCGGGATATTTCAAGTTTTCCGGGTACTTCGGTAAATCGTAAGGTTTCGCTTGCAGCTCCGAGTATTTCGGTACTGCGTCGTGGTATTTCGCTGCGGACACTTCGTGATATTTGACAGCCTCGTAACATTTCGCGTCCACGTAACTCTTCGCGTTCGATTCGTACGGTTTACTCTCGTGATCGGTCGGGTACTTGGTCGCGTCGCTGGGCCAAGATGACCTGGACAGATCGTAGGTAGGTTTGCTCTCGTGATACGTTGGTCTTTCGTACGTTTTCAGCCCGGTATCCGAATACAGACGGGGATACGTGCACTCGGACGAGCTCGTAGAATCAAGAGAAGTGCCAGGAGACGACAAGGTAGCTCGATGCATCACGATACCCATCTGTTCCTCCGGTTTTGGTTTCCTTCTACGTGGTTGATACTGGAATTTCATTCGTGTGAATATAGAGGGTCATACAAAAAAAGGGTCTATAACTTCTAGGGTATGTACTATAGAGTACTCGTCAAATGACGAAGAAATGTATTTGGAAAATTCTAAAAAAAAACTAACAAAAATTGTAGAAAATCTACCGTAACCAGGAAAAGATGCAGTGATAAGGTAATCCCTTGTTTCCATGCGGTACGATATCAAAAAATTTAATTTAATTATAATTAAATTCTTACGGATATGAATCCTTTTTACAACATATTAAAATTGTTTATAACTTTTGAACATATTAGTTTTTCAACGTATGTTTATTAGAACTATCTACCCGAGAAGTTACGAACCCTATTTCTTTTCCATCGCCCACTTATAGGATCGTAGTATGATGACGAAGCTAGACAGTGAACAAACGTGAATCACCTTGTAATGTGGATGCTGTTTCTTGTGAGCGTTCCTCAGCCTCTCAGCCTCCTCTACGAACGGTTGCTTCTCACCGTCGCTTAGAATTCTGTCGGATGAACGTGCGTCAATTCGCCGCGACTATAATAATCGTCACGATAACAAACAACGATGACAATGTACCTCCACAGTTTTCCCAGCGTTTTCGACAACTCGGCGTTGTGCAGCTGAGGATACTGATCGGCTAACCTGCGTCTAGCCGCCTGAGCCCAGACCATAAACGCGTTCATCGGACGTTTCACGTGGGCGCTCCTTCGTCCTCCCGCGCGAGATGTTACCGGAAGTAGGGTCCAATCGTAGCCTGCGAAAGACAATTTCACAATTTCATACATACGAAATCGCGAGCGTATATTAAGAAATATACATCTATATTTCCATGTTGGGTGAACGTTCAACGGAGGAAATACGGGACACGCGGTACCGGAAGTCGTGCGTTGCGGCCTATCTTCCTGCGGAATTGAATCGTAAAGGAATATAGCAGATAAAGCGACACCTGTATCCTTTGCGAAACCTGCTTGACGAGGATTTCATTCCCTTCGCCACCTTCGTTCGTCGACGTTTGGCGGCCCCTCGGCCAAGACGAACCGCGATAGAAGTTTTACGAGTTGGAAATGAAAGAGAGTTCCCGAGCACGGTGGTCTTTATCGACCGATCGTAGACGCGCATTAAGAGACTAATTATTATTGCCTTTTTGCTCTCTCTGTATCGCTGTACGAGCCGACCCCGCTGCTTCGAGAAACATTATTCGGGTCATCGCGAGTTTTCCGTTCGGCGAAATTTCATCTCGCAAGTCGAGAGATTCCAATTCGAACCAAAGTATACAATATCGTTCCGTTTCGTACATTTTCTCGGTTTAATTAACCGGCTCGATTTCGTCGTGGGAACACGAGTGCCGCCTGGGGTACATAAAACGTGAAGCTACTTCTCGTTAAAACGGATCTAGCGTGCAACGTGTATAAATCTATTTTATGTTTAATGCGGTTACGAAAGTTCCCGGGGGCTTTCGAGCTCCGAAGAGGAAAAAAAAAAGACGAGGAAAAGGAAGAGAGAACGAGCCGAAACGAGGAAGAGTTGTGTAGCCACGGTGACGGAAGATCGTTTCGAAGTGTGCGTACCGTTTCTGCTTCTAATTGTCGCATCGGGGTGATCGTCGAGAGGAAAAAACACACAAGTGGGAAGGAAGGTTAGATGGAAGGACGGTGCACGTGGTAAAATGTCACCAGGAGCCGAGGACCCTGGTGGATTCGGTGGGAGCTAATTACCATAGGGACACGGTCCACCGACGCGGCTTCTCTGTCGGTTCCCTTTCACGCCGACCCAGAATATTTTCCGTGGAAACGCGGAAGGGCACCTCGCACCCTAAAAACCGACGGGAATAGAAAAAGTTTCGCGCGAAAAATATATATGGGCTGGAAAGGTTATGGGTTTCGTCACTAATCGCCCGTATTCGACAAGCCCGTCTCCTTCAGCCGTTCGAAACGTTATGTACACTCGCGAGCAAACTCTGCTTCCCCTAGGGGAAAAAGTGGCGTAGAGAAAGGGACTTCTACCATTTGAATTCGGAAGTTTCTGAAATTTATGCCAAATTAACATTCGATTTAACATTTATTTCACTATCTGGAATAAATTTACCAAGTGGTAGAAGACTTTTCTTCTACGCTGCTTTTTCTCTAGCAGAAGCCCTGAAGAATACCCCCCCCCCCTTCGATCGCCACGAATTTCGAGCAGACGGCCAAAGTTTCGAGCCAGCTCCGAACGAAACAACGGGTATGTATATGTACGCGTAACTAACGACGAATTGATTAATCGACCGAGATGGGATCGGGTTGACCGAGAACTTTGATACTTTTCCGTCGTGGTATGAACGGCTCCTTCAGGGAAGATCGGGAGCCCGGTTCACAATAAGGGGTTGTGGCCCGCTGAATGAACCGGTGTACGTCTCGTCAATGCCGACCTGTCGTCGACGCTTGCTACATTAACTCCTTTACAAGACCGTCCAATGCCGACGGACGGTCTTGTTAACGAGGAGATCCCTTAAACGCATCGACACCTTCCTCTATTGGCCAATGAGAGATGGGAGCCGTGGGGTCCGACACGTGTGCCAGATCAATTGATCTCGTTCGTACGTTAAACCCTATCTATAAACACAATCTTTCGATCAAGAAACGATCCCGTATATATGCCATCATTGCGATCAATGAATTTCGTTTAATTTTTCATAAATTATACTAACGATTAATGTATCTAGAAAAGGTAACGGAATCGGATGATCGTGTAATGTAATGGTTTCAAAAAAGGAAACTTGTAGTTCGAACTGCATCGTGGAAGAAAGAGAGGGAGAGTTCGGACGTGATGCGTTTTCGTAAATAACGCCCAGGTCTCCCCGTTTTGCCCTCTTGGCTCCACCTTCCGCCATAATTTTCGCTAGGTACTCCAACCGAGCCGATGTCTCCGATTTAATTTCGTACTAGCATAATTAGCGTCGGTGGCAAACGTTCAGCGGTCTCGCTCGGTTCGCAGCACCTGCCGTTTAAATCTTCCACGGAATCGTCTTTCCGCGGTCTTCCGACCCCTTTGGCCCCCCTGTCGGTCCTACACGATCTCTTCCATCATGCTCGGCCGTGTTTCCCTGCCGTTCCGTAGCGCGGTATCGCGCAGATAAATCTGAGGAGGCAGCCACCGAAGCCGGCTTTCAGTGCCAATTAAAGTGTCCTCCCTAAACGACCCAATGAAGACGCCCGTCTATACAGCGCGCGCGCGGACAAACGAGCGCGACACACGAAAAAGACGACGAACGCGCAACGTTTATGTACCGTGCACGTTGGGTGATCCAGGGTACATAATATAATACGTTTAGCTCCGTCGATCGCTATCTCCCCCGAAATATCCTATTTCCGATGAACGTTCTTTTTTGTCCAGAGTGAAGCGTCTACTCGATAAGAAATCTCGACGGTGAGTCAAGCTAGAGATTCTAATTGAATGAACACAGATTCAACGTAATAAATACAGAGTGACGAAAAATAAATGCAATAAAATGTGAATTGTCCTAGAAGAATAATTTCACAATATATTTCAGAGATGCTTGGTTTTATTTAATTGTCCGTATTTTAATCTCGAAGTAGTGCGGAGAGTGGCGAAACATTTTACCCAAGCGTTTCAAACTATGCACAGAAAGGCATATAAGGCTCATAGCCATGTATTATTTTTTTGTCCCGATTGATTGAAATTATAACCAAAATATGCATTTATTTTTTGTCACCTTGTATGATCGATTCACAGCGAACCTTGTAGCAACTTGCCCACTGCGTCGTCCAACGTGCTGCTGCATTGTTCGCCATTGCTCGACGAAGGTCCAGCTTTCGTTTCCGTCGCCGACGACACGCCGTTATCGCAACGAGCCTCCATCACTCTCGGATTCTTCTCGTTGATCACTTATCTAATATCCAGTTTCTCCGCATTCGCGATGGGAGAGAACGAGTTCTTCGAGTTGCCAGGGCCCCTATAGGAGGATATCCAGATGGGGGAAGGGAGTCCCCGATCGAGGTCCCCGGTAAGAAATTTTCGGCGAAATGTCGAACTTATCGGTGGGGTTTCACGTTTATCGCGGACTCTGTCTCCTTCGTTCACGTGAAAAGGCGGATCGTAAAGAATCGTGACCGCGGCGTAGTGAACGACAATTAATCCCAAGGGTTATCGGGAGCGCGTAATTTATCGGTGGTTCGACCCTCTCGTCCTGTCTCGAATATCCGATATCGGCGACGCATCGACTTCCGTCGTTTTCTTGGTCGAATCCTCCCGTTATCTAGTATAAGTATCTTTCGCGTGTCGACGACCGATCGACGAGTAATCCTGTACTGCGTCTCAATCGTCCACTATCGTCGAGAATGTTGACGATTCAATTGAATTCATTGTCGCGATATACTTGCACTATATCACCCTCGAATATCGTGGATTCACGACGAACGATCGAACGGCTGCGAACAGGAATGGACACTTTCGAGCCGGAATCGCGCGAAGGTACCAGCACGGAGGAGAAACGGCGTGCGCGGATGATCAAGGAGAGACTCCGATGGCTGACTGACTGACTAGAGAAGAAACACGGATGCGGGGACACGGGTGTCGGTGTGTGGAGGGTTCTGTTCAGGGACCAGGCACACAGGTTGGTCCACGAAACAGCGAGCACACGTCTGGCACACGCAACCGAACGTTGGATGGTAGATCGTGGAGGCGGTTCCCGGTGGACCACCTCTGCTCTCTCTTGGTGGGGAGGTGCCTAGGATCTTCTTCCTTTTCTGCTCTTCCACGGATCGTTTTCTCGCGTCCTTCGCGCTCGGATCCTGCCTTACTTATCCCCGAGCGTACCTATTCTTCGAAAGTTTATACAATCGAGTCGATCTCGTCGTTGTTCGTCGATTCTCTTGCGCGTGACGTGGGTCGGCCATATCGAACGATATAGATAGATATAACGCTTCCCCGAGCTACAGTGACTTTAGGTGTGACCCTCTCAATTAGTGTGTGATACCTTTAAGGGTACAAGCTGCTAACTGTGCCCTCCCACCAATGTGGTCCAAATGTGTCCCGTTTACTTTCTTTGATTACGTATTTGACATATTTTTTGTACCCTTCAAATTTGAAATATTTTCTTCTTTATAGGGCTTAAAACTGTTTAAGGGAATAACAAATATTCTAAGTCTCCAACAACAACCACCCGCGAAATATAATACATTTACTGTCACTGGGGTTGATTTGCCACCGGAATATTTAAAGGCGTGGATGATCCAAGCCCTTGCTGTTTTTACGAACTCACCCCGATTATACCCCGGAAGACACTATATGTATAATAACCGCGGGAACAACTCGCTGCAGTGGATTCGTCGTAACCCCCGTGCAGCTACCTATGACATCTATTAATTAAGATTACGGTACCAGGCGGATCAGTTCGCTGGCTTGCTCTGGCCCACGATTATTTGATCCTAGCAAACAAACTCGTCGGTGAAGTGCGATTAGATTGTACATTATCACCGGCGCGAGACGAATCGTTGTAACGCGACAAACCCAGAAGGACCGGCGGGGGTTGTCGTCGGTGACCGTGACGCGTTTGGATTCCCGTTTCGCTTCCCGACCGCTTTTATAATTAGATCGACAGCACGCGAATTCGTGCGTGTTTCGTCGTCTCGCGACGGCACGAACCGTGCGATGTAGAGAAAGAAGGACACCGAGATCGAGCGAAGGATGTAGGTACACCGTAGAGGAGAAATAATCGAGAAACAAGAACCGTCGCGGGAGCATAAATCCAAAGAGGTGAGTCGAGGGGTTGGGGGAGCAAGAGCTCCCTTTTTTCCGTTACGGTCGTGTTGCACACGAATCGTAGGGGTTGACAGTCCCGGCCTTTCTGCCGAGCCTAATTATACAACGAATTTAATGAATGAGTGAGCTAGCAAAGACAGTGGCCCATACATGACCGTATATAAACCACGGTCAATGCCGTGTGGCGGCTTTTGCGGGCCAGATCAAAGGGTGTCCCTCCGAGCATCTCTCGCTCGCGGCCCGGTGGCGAGCGTAAAATGCGCGCGAGCCAGCGCTCTCGGAAACGCTCGAGACACTTACGACGGATTACAGATCGTGTATATATATATATATATGTACATACGTTTTTATCCCCCCGCGTTGTCTAGCCACGAAGAAACCAGCAACGATACGACGCAGTTGCGCCTGAACTCCGCTCGAGGTTCTTCTCGAACACCCCCGTGGATTCTACTGTTCGGCCGAGCTCGAAAATAATACCCACGTCGTGTTTCCCTCGGGGACTTAATACCGGTATAATTTTGATACCGGTATTATGCCCAGGGAGTAAAACCGATATGATTTTGATACCGGTATTATGACAGTAAAGGTATACCAAAACCGATATATTACCGAAAACCGAAGTAAATACCAAATTCTACGGAAACGTAAAATACCGGTATTATACCGGTATTTTTCGGTTGTACCTTCGTCACCCTTATAGAAATCGAAATACGAAAATACCGGTATTTGCGTATACCGTTCGGTTTACGTTTCGGTAGAAATCCCTGGTTTCCCTGCGTGTTCTTAAAGCTACCACAAGCTGCAATTTTCGTCCAGACTTTTCCCACCTTGAATACACACGGTTGCAGGGAACCATTCCCGCGCAGCTAACACGTTTCACGATCTCGTTTTTCCTCTGTGCACGGCACCCATTACTGCAACCGGGGCGCGCGGCGCGATCACAAATTTAGCCGACCGCGAACAATAATATTGATTTCACCAAGACGGAATTTTGCTCTTCCTGGGATAAACATCCCGAAACCGCGCACGTGGCGCCAATATGTGTTCGCTGGGTTCGGGGCTCCCCGTTCTCGGTACGCACGTCGAAGGAGAGAATACGGTTTCAGGGCCGTGCGCGCGAGCGCAACGATTTCCCTGAAAAAGGACACTACCGTATCTCGTGTCCGTTTCCCGCGAAACTAAACAAACTCGTTCTCCCCACCCTGTACAAGGATTCTTCTTATTGCGCGTTCAGGGTTAAACGACACGTCCGAAAAATGCCACAATGTTTCGGCTGTTGAAACCTGCAAAATTTCATCAAGGTGATTCTGGAGCACAGTTTCCAAACGTTCTCTAGCTCACTGCCCCCTATCGAAATTTTTTTTCATTCAACGCCCTCTTCGAGTGAACTGTCTATTATCAAAATTTCCAAGTTGTGAAATTTCAATCGTACAAAGTTAAATTGAAAATAAAGAACATAAAAGTAAGTAGAACACGTCCCCTCAGACTTCTTCAGCGTTCACTTTGGGAACCTATGTTCTAGAGCAGTAATGGGCAACTCTGCTCGGTTTTGTTGTTAGAAACTGTCCAGGTGAGCGTTTCCCAATCAGTGTGAACGTAGGTGACAACGCGTCGAAAGACTTTGTAGGGAGCGATAGGACGAATGCGTCCTGTCGATCCACGGGATGGAGAAGAGAGATCGGCAAGCGTGGCGGATATAATATAATGATTTTAGTAATTCCCGGGGGTCCCAGAGTCAGTACTCTGTCGGGCACTTGAAAGGATCGTCGAGGAGGATGATCCAGGGGAGCCGGCGGCTGGGTGCCCGACACATGTAGCCCCCCGGGTGGCGAGCACCGCAACTCTTGGACCCCCAACGGTGACACGAGCTACGGAACATTCTGCACTGTCATCGACCCAGTACGATGTCATCGCGCAAGCTCTATCCCTGCGTACACGCGTCTAGATGATTTTCAGGTCGAGCTTCGTTGCCTCGAATCGTAGGTTCCTTTAGACAAGTCGTACGACGTATACCTACATACATACATCGCTTCGATGGTTGGAACTGTCGTTCAGACGGTCGAAGCGACGTACCCCCGCGAGCAAACTCAACTTCCGCTAGGGGAAAAAGTGGCATAAGAGTAAGGGCATACTACCGCTTGGGAAATTTTAAATTTATGTCAAATTAACATTCGAGTTAACATTTATTTCGGTACCTGAAATAAATTTACGAAATGGTAGGAAACTTTTCTTCTACGCTAGTTTTTCCCCTAGCAGAAGTCAAGTTTGCTCGCGAGGGTACATGTACGATCAGTCGTACGACAAATCGTATCGTCTATGGACCGTTTAATTCATCCAGAAATCCGTGCAACATTGCGGTGTGCGGATCGAAATCGTTTGCTGCGATTCTGGATCATGTAATTCCACGTCTGCAACGAGATCCGGTGGAATATTCCGTGCAGAATGACGACGAAGTATCCCTCGACGACGATGAAGCACCTCGCCCACTCGGGATCCCGTGGACGAGTGCAACCATCGACGCTTACGGACTTGGTGCATCGCCAGGAAAATTGCACGCTCCTCCTTGATGACGTCGTAATTGCCAACAGGCCGTCGACCAATCCGCGTTTCTGCGTGGGAGCGAAGAAGAGAGAGCAAGCAGGCGGAACGAAGACCAGAGCAGAGCCAGAGAAAGGAGAGGAGAGATAGGTGGAGCGAGGAGTGACCCGATTGGTCCTACTCCCGGAGGATATCGTAGCCATGGAAACTCTTGTCGGCGAGGAGAAACACGGCTCCGAAATAAATATATATATATACATATGTATATTAATGTTTATTAACACTAGAATTACCCACGATAAAAGTGTATCTATTCCTATGCACTAGATAGACTTGACCAAATTTGGAAAATATACGAATTTATAAATGAACTGAATTCTTCAGTTTCGTATTGCAATAAAAGTTTTGTCAAAGGTCTTGGAAAATATGAACTGGTCATTTTGACTGCTTTGGTAGTTCTAGTGTTAATGCGATATATTGTTTGCTGACCTGCGAATCCTTTGGAAATATCAATTTTCAAAGATTTGCTTACGGAAACTAGAAAGAAACAGAACTTTCTGTACCGCATTTAAGACTCTATCTACTGTCATAGAGAATGAAAACCATACTGAAATTTATTAAATTTCTTACTATCCTGAATCTCAGTTATATTCAAATTTTTGAATAATTGTTAAGTGCAAAGCGATTTCGTCCCTATCCAGGGACAGATTCCTACTAAATATCGAAGAACCCTGACTTTACCAGTACAAGTATACATCCTTGATATTCCGTCGTTCTTTAGTATTTACTTTCGTGTGCATTTCACATAGTAATACCTTTAAACAACCAATATATATAAAATTAAATAACCGATCGAGGAGTAGTCGAAGGTTCCCCGATCGAAGCACACGGGTACCTCTTCACCGCTTCGTCTCCCTTTCTCCTCGGTCGTGGCATCATCGGGTGGGCACGACGATCGCGAAGCAACAAGTGTTACCAGCTCTTCAGCGTCGCCCCGCCCCCAACCAGCAGCAGCCGCGCCGTCACCGCCGTCGTCGGTGGAATCGGTGGAAACTGCCCCGAGGCGATGCAACCACCTCACTCGAGCGCCGATCGCGCCAGCAACTGGAAATCATATCCCCGTGTCCGGGCACCGGTTTCTCGGCTCGTCGTCATTCGCTCTCTACGTCAACGAAAACTGGCCGTTGACACGCGTGTTTCCGATCTTGAGATCTTTGCTGGATTCCAAAGTGATCCTCCTGTTTGCCATCGGAGTGACGCCAACACGAAATCCTCGACATTCAACGAATCAGAGACTCGTGAAACCCCTTCGCGAAAGACTCGAATTATCCGGTCGTGATCCAGTGGAGTTTCGTGAAAAGTATCGTTGTGCTTCGGTGACGGTGTATACAGTCAAAGGAGAATGAAGATTCGACGGTCTGAACATTGAACATTTCCGGTTAATCGTCGGGAGACAGACGGAAGCTTTTAGCGGGTGCACGTTGCTCGTTAGCTTGTAATCTGTCAGCTTAGACGCGCTGGATATCGACGAATATATTATATTCCAACGATAGAAGTTCCGAGAAAAGCAGCGACGGGATTCACGATCGCGCTGAGGCCGAGGGAATCGCGTGGAATCGTTGTTCCGCGTGAATCCGACCGGTCTCGTAACGACGGCCGGCCGCAAAGACAGCGCGGGCGAGAGTGTCCCTGATAGCCACGAGGAAAAGAGAGCAAAACCGCCGACGACTCGGGCGGTGCACAAAGAAGAACAGATTAGAACATTGCCTTGGCAGGGACGCGAGTCGATCGCGAGGAAAAACTCGCCCCTCGAAGATAGGGACCTTTGGGGATACCTCGTCGCTTATCCGACGGCTAGACATGAAGCAGGCAGACATCCCATCGTCTTGTGATCGCATCAGAAATTAATTAAAGAACCGTGTCAACACGAATTTGCCAGATCAAGTCGAGGGGAACGATCGAGAAAACACGGGAACAGAGAAGGCACGATCTCGTCGACAACCGCTGGTAACAGTTCGCGTAACGGAAGTGACGTTTGCCATGATAAAACGGTAATTACGGATTTATCGAACAGCCTGTGTGTTGCGTCGTACGATGAACATTCGCAGTCCACGATAAATCCGTGGATCCCGCTGTAGAAATAACCCACGCGAGTTTTATTCGCCGTTTTCTTCTTGCCGAGAAGAACCACGAGAAGATGAACAACGTCAAGGGAGAGGGGTCAGCTGCGATTTCGAGCAACGCTGGGAATGGTAACAACAATATTAATAACAACAACGGTAACGTGAACAACAATGGAAAAGCGTCTGTTGTTACGGGGGCCGTGGTCGGTGCCAATGGCGGCGAGAGAATCAGCGCGGCGGTCACCAAAGTTCTTCAGGGATACGACTGGACCCTGGTACCCGTCGCTACCAAGTGAGTTTCCCGTTTAATAATCTTCTTTAGAAACTGTAACTCTTCCTGATTAGAAAAGGGATACGCTCGGAATCGTTAAAGAATCTTTCAAGTTGTTATCAACCTGACTATTACTACACCAAAGAATTGACATCTTCGATTGTTTTTGGTAGCCACCCCAACATTCGACAATCTCCCTCCTTGTATTCGTGGAAACAGGTTGCAAGTCCTCGGATAACTCTACGAAAGACACTTTAATCGTCTCGTATTAGCAGGCATTAACGCGAGGGTGTACTCGCTAAGCGTTTTTGGGGGGGGGGGGAAAGAAAAAAAGAATCCGAAGAAAAAGCCGAGGAAACACGACCGGCAGAAGGGAGGGGGGGGGGGGGAGAGGAGCGTTGTCGTTGCAGCTTTAAAAATACGTAACGCTAACTTAATTATGACGCACTCGTTTCCTCGGCTTGGGAAACGTCTGCTGGAAAAATGTCCTCGGCTGCCAATTAACGGAAATTAGCTAATTAATGCTCGATCTTGTCAGTTTTCTCTCTCTCTCTCCGCGTCCCCCCTTCCTCGTTGGTTATCCGCCGCGGCTCGTGGGAAGTAGAAGAGATCGAAAAAGGATGAGCGATTGGAGGAACGCGGTTTCTTTTTTTCTTTTTCGCTCGCGTATCGAAGAAGGGGACGAATTAATGGCCATTTCGTTGCGCTATATGCATATATGTACATACCGATGATCGTTACGATTCGATAAAATCGAAACGACTCCGAGGAAAATGACGTAATCCCGTCTCGATGGCGCAGAAACTGATTTATATGGCTCGACCAAGATTCTCGAAATGAAACATCCCTGGTTGTCTCGTTATTAACATCACGAAATCCTCCGAATCTTTCGATGGATATCGCCGTGTTTAGGTTTACCGGGTGGGCTCACGGAAAATTTCCGCGGACGCGGTTCAAGTCTCTCTCCCCGGAATGGCGCGGGTGTATCGCTATGCGCGTCGTGTGCTTATCGCTAACCCTCAATTACACGGGGTTATCTCGGGGTGGGTAAAGGGTACGGTGTTTATTCCTGGCGATAGGGGGCCGATAAAATCGACTGGTTTTAATTCCCATGAGAACCCATGAGAATGCACCCCGAACTATTCCGCATTTCCTGTATTTGTCTAGGGTAATTCCAGGTATTGTACTTTTCTGTCAATGTCAAATGAAAGCATCCCCTTTTTATCTCGATTATCGAGGTCTTTTCTGATATTTGTCTCGGGTCGACGATAAAACTAGACTCTCCGAATGGCGATCAAATTCTCGTGTTTCTTACGAACACTTTGCACCCTACCAGATACAGGCAAACTCATTACCTAGATAAAAAGTTTCGAATAACTAATAAAAGATAAAAACTAAGTATTTTCCCATTAAAATTTTTATAATAAAACAATACTTCTTTATGAATGAACCGACATTTGTCGAACATTTATTTCATCTTTTGCTTTTCACCGTCTATTATTCGAATAAAATTCTGCCCAACTCTGCACCCCACACGTTTTATCAAGTGATTTTCTTTTCGTGTGGTAAGGGTGGCAAAAAATTAACCAAGGGATAGGGAGAGAAGCTACATACGTTGCAGTCGGTGCATCGTTCGAAGGTGCCACGCCTACGCTTCTTTCTACCAGTAGTACAACTCCCGCGACGGTTAAACGAGGTGCAAAGACTTTCAAGATTTTTGCGTATCCAGGTAAAACCCCGGCTCGGGTACCAACACGGGAGTCGCGACTCCCGTGAAAACCCTTGTTAGTGGGCCCGCGCTAATTACCAACCGGCTTCCTCCGGTTTACACACGGATTTAACGCCCCTCTTATTTCAAAGAGGCCGAAATATACACGAGCCTGTTTTCGAATCCTTGGCTGCCTTTTATTTTCTTATCCGCGGCGCCCCAGACCACAGGCTTTCTTCAAGAACGTGTTTCGAAATCATCGTAACATCGTCCACTACTTCGTACACACAGTTCTCGAGAATATTATTAAGAGATTGCCAATCGATCCAGCAAAAATCCTGAAAAATCATTGAATTTCTAACGAATATAATCGTTCCTTTCTCCACCAAGACGGGTATTGCGCACGTAATGGGATATTATTCCGATAGAGGGTATACCCTACGAGTTCCTAGTCTCTGGCTCGGTTCGAGGCCACAGGGTCCTCGAGAGCCCAGCGCTCGATTAAGTCCAGAAAGAAAACAGCACGAAGAAAAGGAGGCTCCGTACGGCAATCACGTCAGTCACGTCGATCCCATGTTCCCTTTCGGTGTCTGTACGGTTCCTGCTCGTCACCGGTTGGCAGCGCCGGTGTTATTTTAAGGCCGTTTTTAAGCGTGTGCCGCGCTAGGGCTCGCCCGGATGACCCCGGGGGTAGCCGTCGCGTCGCGGTTACAGAACCCGATACACACATACATATATATATATATACATATACGAGGATGCAACCGCCACACACGGCTCTATACGTGAGCAGACGACCCAGAGAGCCTCTGGTTATTTTCTTCTGCAAGTCACCCGACGGTGGTCAGGACTGTTTTCGAGAAATCCTGTCTGGGATTCTTGAACGTTTCTCGAACCTTAGGTCCCGAACGTGTAAGACGCGCCGAGCGGATCCCCATTTCTGGATTTCGACGATCGTCGAACGTTACTTAACCCCTTGCCTTACGATTTCTTCGAAGAATTACCTTATCGTCAGTCATTTTTCAGGAATAAAAGACATTCTGTATTTATTGCAAGTGTGCATTAACTCGCAAAGTTAAATATCGATACTAGTAAAATAGTATTTCTGTTCGATTTAAAGAAAAGGAATAACACTCAGGCTTTTTAAACCCATTTTGAATTCGTCAACACGAGTCTGACACGATGTTAGAGGCCAAGGGGTTAAAGAGTCCACAGACGATACGATTTTTCGTACAAGTAATTGTAGAACGTAAGTTTCTTCGACCAGTTTTTTCGTCCTTCTGGCCAGCTGTATTTTGTCGTATATATTTATAACTTCAAGTACGATAAATCGGATCGTCTGTGGGTTTAACCCTCAGAAACCACACCCCACGTCAGAATACGTAAACACCAGACACTAGTACGGATTGGGATTTTGATTTTTTAATGATCAAGAACTTGAAGGGAATAAAAGTTTACAGTGAAATTTCTACAGACATTCAATGGTAATTATTGGAAATGCTGGAGATAATTTTTTAACTAGAAAAATAGAATGTTTCCTCTGGTGTAAATTAGTGTGGTGTCTGAGGGTTAATTCGCGGTGTGCCTCACCTACGTTTAAAGAAAGCAATCGCTTCCAATGAAGATAATGTCCTCGAATTGCAGGGGTTCCGGCGACAAAAGAGCGGCCCACGTCAAGAGGCCCATGAACGCGTTCATGGTCTGGGCCCAAGCTGCCAGGCGGATACTGGCCGATCAGTATCCTCAGCTGCACAACGCCGAGCTCTCCAAGACCCTCGGGAAACTCTGGCGGTGAGTCGTTTTAACGCTCTATAAACGATACGATTTGTGGTAAAACAACTGATTGGAAAACCTAGGGTCTTTTCGACTGTCTGAACGACAGTTACAACGTTTGTGGTGCGGTTCTAGGGGAAAGGTGTCTAAAACGATTCCTTTAAGACGTAAATTATATAAAAAATACAAGTGCTCATTATTTAAATAAAAGTAAAGTAGTTTTTGTAAGTTAGTCTATCTATCTTATCATTGGCTTAAATAAAATTTAAGTAATTATACTTTTTATTCATATTTCCTTGAAGGCATACTTAAGGATCATTTTGTAATGTATGTGTAAAAAAACGATCCCCGGGGATCATTTTATACCGACTGATAGTAAATACAACGATCATTAAAAACCATTTCAGTATTCAGAGCGCGTCTGCCAGCTGATTGGTCGGGGTTTTGTCGTTAATATCTCGTTAACAAAGCGTTGGAGAACTTTGTCACAAAGGAAAAAGTTGTTTCAAATCACCCAAGAAATCACCCTTTTCAAAGACTAACACCTATTTTGGGATAACCTGTAGAATTGCTTTTTCTTTCTTCCTCGGGACGGAGGCGAAGAGACCAGGAGAGATCGGCTACCTTGGGGGCTGCTGGAGCGATCCACGCGACCACTTGTACGCGGTGTCTATTTTTAAACGGGAATTCGCGGGCAACCCTTTTTTTTTTCTTTCCCCCCGCGGTAGTTAAACGCCTCGACGTATACACATTCTTACCACGTGGGCGCCTCTGGCTGCACGTGGTACGACCCGTAACCCCGGTTGACAACTAACCCTGGCCCAGTCGATATACTCGTCCAATCGTTTTTTCGTTCGGTCCGCGAGCATGATGTTTTCTTTTTTCACGCGTTGAAACCGGAAGCAACACAGTCCTCGAACACTCAACGACGCGTGACGTGGTCTCGTTCGATCGATCGATGGATCTCCTGCTCGTGAAAGTCGTTTACCAGACATTGCGTCGAACGTTGAACCACTCGACGAGGATACATATTCCGTTTCCTGGTCGTGGCTAACGAGGTGCCCCAGTGGGTCCGCGGAACGAAGATCAGAGGACCCGCCGACAAGGACCCCCACGGTGAATCATTTTACAATACGCCTCGATCGCGATCTCTGATCAAATGCTCCCCCGGATATGGCCCCCCTTCGATCTTGTGGGCCCTTTAACGGTCAAAATAGAGCATCGCCGAGCAACGCTCCAGGCTGATATTGTTTCCCAGATCCGTAATGGAATTAACACCGACTTCGTTAACCGAATATTTGTTGGGCTCCAAACCATCTACAAATGGGCCTGACTCGTTTACTAAATATATTATACTGTATATTGTAATTTAACGGTCTGACAGTCTGTTTGACTTTGCTAGTAGGTCAGTCCCCACAGACCTTAAATTTCAGCTTCTAAAAAGTAATTAATTAGCAGGTTTCGAAATAGACCCGAACAGTAGTTAACACCAGGTACCGAAGCCAACGAACCTTCTTTCTCGGAGTGCATCGTCCTTTCCCACTTTCGTCCTATTCTGTCCTCGATCATACCTTCTGCCTTCTAATCGATCTTCCGAATTCATATCCTCTTTTTCCTAAACATTCTCTTACTAATTATAACCTTATTACATTCAGTATACGTTCTCCATCGTCCTTGATATTATTAATTTCATCCCGAACGAATCATTGGCCGTTGCACCAGTCATCTTCGGTAACGAAGACAATGCCAGTTTCTCTCGAGAATCGTCGAAGCATAAACACGCCAAAGTTTCGACTTTCACGAGCATCGGCGAAAGAATTACCTCCGTTGGGATTTCTTCGTTTTCACGATGATACAGAAACTCGGTGAATATCATCGAAACGATCAAATCCAGCGTGCTTCTTCCGCGTGTATTACCGAGAACGAGGAAGGGCGTCTCGTGGGTCGCTATCGGGATCGGGCCAGGTGGAGGCGTCGTGAATAAATCTTCTCCTTTTTCTTCCGGCTCGAAAGGTATCGCGTTCGGGATATTAGACGCGATGTTTGTCGACAAAACGAAAACAGATATATGTATATCCCCCCCCTCCCCTCCCCTCGGTTCATCCTTGGCGCGTGCTGGCAGCTGCCGGCCGGTTCCTGTCTCAGATAAAAAGCCCCCAAGGATCACAATAAACGCCTTGTCCACCGTCAGGTGAATTTTTCCGAACCTGCCCTCCCTCTCCCCTTTCTCCCCCGCCGTCGTCGTCCCACGAGACCACGCGCAAATAAGCGTCCATGACGAACAGGTAAAAGCATCTTATCTGACGGAAGCAACGCGTCTCCCTCGCCGCCTTTCCTCCTCGAGGCACTTCTGCGCCCCGATACGCTGCTCCCTGCGTAGTCCGTAAAGACTCCCCATACACGATACGATTTGTCGTACGACAAGTTGCACAAGAGAGTTCGACAGATTTTTGCTGTATTGTCTAAAGGTCGTACGACCGTTTTACAAATCTTGCAACTGTCGTTCTGACGGTCGAAGCGAGGCTGGGTTGTACGTTCAGTTGTAGGACAGATCGTACCGTTCGAAAGACTAGATAATTAACCTTTAAGTACCGAAGCATGGTCTCATAGATTACGCGTCTGGCTTGACCTTGGTTCTTGTGGTGACAATGTTACGCATTTTTTCGAATTAGTCGCTCGTGGGAGACGTGCAAGTGCGGTTGTGTCGACGTATGCATTTTTTGGGGAGTTATAGATCGTACAAATCTCCGGATTTAAACGGCACCGCGGTACTCAAAGGTTAAATAACATTCATACAGATTGTTTACTACAACGAAATTCACGCACGCGAAAAATTGGACACTAGATCGCCGATGAAATAAAAAAGAAGAAGCTTGTCAAAAATTCAGTTTTTAACACAGCTCTTATGGCAGTCTAACGATTTCTTACCGAAAGTATAATCTTTTCTTGAATGTTCACTAAATTCACTTTTAAGGGTTAAATGGTTTCGATAGCCACCAGATTTTATTTTCAATTTTCCGCTGGACGGTCGTAGAAACACCGCTGGAACCTATGAAATCCGATCTAACGTTGAAATAACAAGGTGTATATATTAGCAGGAAAGCAAAAGTGGGGGCAGACTATCTAAATTGGCCGGACTCGTGTGTTGCATCTGGCGAGGAAAAAGAAGAGAGGCTCTGCGCGACACGGTCCCGCTGTTATCGTCGGATCCCACCGGTCAAAAAAAACCTCGAGGCAAGGTCCATTGACCAGATGGGTGCCCTGGTCGTCTCTGTTGCTCCCATCGTTTCCCAGTGACAAAACATCATCTCGAGTCACGGGATATATCGCGAAGCTTGTCGCGGTTAGAAGCACTGTCGAGAGTCTTCGCGAGGACCCTTCGTGGAATTTAAATTCCCGTACTCTCGTGGTCTTTCGGACACTGTGTCGTCGACTAGCCACACCTAGAACGAGATACAGTAATGTCTCGATAAGTGCTACGTACTTGGAGCATTCACGGCAAGACTGAATGGTTTTCAGCCCCTCATAAATTTGTTTTTACTCTATTTTGATTGATTCTAAAAGTGGAACATCTCCAGCGGTGGGAATAACGCCGTTTCTAGTGTCGCATTAATCGAGGAATCACTGTATCGAGTTATAGATCGTGTATAGTCGCGTGCGTAGGTTTTCGTAATGTACGCCGGAAACGGCGCAAAACGATAACCAGCCAAGGCGGTGAATAAAGAGAAGAAGGAGCGCACCGTGTGGAATTATTGCTGGAATCGTCGAGATCTCGCCACAGCCAACACCGGAAAAGCTTATCGGGGGCCTCGAGGGGGGGCTTTACGAGACCAGTGGGAACATAAACACGAGGAATTAAAGACTAACACCAGAGTGGAAAGAGAGAAAGAGAGAACCGTGACGGAGTTGGAGAGCCGAGGTCCGCGTCTCTTGCTCGACCTCGGTACCACACGATCGAATATGTGGCGTGTGTGTGTGTATGCGTGAGCCACGTCCTTAAGACTCCTCGTAAGCCAGAAACACTAACCAGACCTCCCATTTCGACTCCTCGAGTGTATCACGCGGATGATAGAAACGCTCTCGTTCCAGCCTCTTCTGATGCCGGATACGCGCGGCCGCGAGGGAATCGCTAGCGCGTTCGCGCGTGTGAACCTTAATCGTCTGGTGAATCGTTACGAACCGACGACGGATTATCACGCGTTCCGTTCGGTATACCCTCGCGAGCAAACTCGACGTCCATTAGGGAAAAAGCGACGTAGGGATAAGACCTTCCACTATTTCCTGAAATTACTGAAATTCATGCGAAATTAACATTTGATTTAACATTTATTTCGGTACTTGAATTAAATTTACTTAGTGGGAGGAGGCTTTTACACTTACGCCACTTTTTCCCCTAATGGAAACCGAGTTTCCTCGCGAGGGTACACACGCCGGCCTACACGCGAGCTTTAACTCCTTGCCCTATCATTTGCTTGGCGGTTACACTCTCAAGAATTACTTTATCGTTAATAATTTCCCAAATACAAAAAGAATTCGATTCTTATGGCAAGTGTAACATTTCCTCTAAATCTTAAACGTTAGTACCAGCGAAACAGTATTTCACTTTGACTTAAAGAAAACGAGTTATATGAATGTTAAAGAAGAAGGTTAAATAGAAGATCAGCTGTGACAAATTTTCGGTCGATCGATCTATAGACTCGATCGTTTATCCACGATTCTGGTTCCAGACTGCTCTCGGACAACGAGAAGAAACCGTTCATCGAAGAGGCCGATCGTCTCCGAGTGATTCACAAAAGGGAGCATCCAGATTACAAGTACCAACCCCGTCGTCGAAAGCAGAACGGACCCGCTGGCAGAGACGGTTCGCCCTCCAGGAGTCAGAGCAACGTGACCTTTAACGTGTCCAGGTCTCTGAAGCAGGAGGACATGAGCCCCAGAGGGGCGCAGGGACCGAATTCACCCCAGAGCGGAGTCAGCTCGTCGCCGCCGACCACACCGAATCAGGGACTTTCGCCACCGACTCCGCCTACCACACCCCGTGGCCAGCATTACATAAATCAGGTAATAGAACGTCGAAGAAGTGTGTTTATGTTTGGGAACGAATGATTAAAGTATACGGAGAAGAACGAGAATCTTTGAAGTCCGAGTTTTCTCGAGAGAGCCCTTCGCACCTGACGGTTCTATTTCGGTTCCTTTCTTCTGGTGCAGTGTTTCCCAACGTGGGGCTTACGTCCCTTCGAGGGGCAATTTGAATATTTTCGGGGAGAATTAGCAGGTCATTAACAGTTTTTATCGGCGAGAATTTTACCTGTGTGACTTTCTTATTTGTAGCAGCATAGACGAGGTGTAGAAGTAGACATTTCATTCAATGTATTTAAATTTTAGTGTCACTGCCCACCGTAGATTTACTAAAATCACAGGCTTTTTAATGTACTATAATTTAGGTGAGCCACCAACTCCCATAAGATGAAAGGTTTAGTCTTATACCTCGTCGGTACTTGGAGGCATCGAAATCTTTGAGGCATTGAGGTGGGCTTGCCCCAAAAAATGTTGGGAAACACTGTCCTAGAGGCTCGGCTTGTATCGTTTCCTCCAATAGAACGTTTGTTTGCGCAGGGCAATCAGCCGCAACAAAACAGTTCCATGTACCATCAGGATCTAGCCATCAGTTCGTCGAGCGAGTCTCCGCATCAGCAACAATCCGGTGTCGATTACCGATACATCGAGGTCGGTGATGGTCTGCCGATCGAGGAGGGCCAACTGAACGGGTTGGGTTCTTTGGGTGGCGTTGGTTTAAATATTCCCCTGAACCTTCAGGAGTGCGAGGTCGAAAGCAACGAGCTGGATCAGTACCTACGGCCTCAGGTGCCACCGGTCCACATACCGCCGTCGACCACCACCGCGTCTCAATGGGCGTTCAACAGGTAAATCGTTTTTTCGATCTTCTCTTCAATTTGTTAATGTATTATAGCAACCAAGTTGATTTCTTTGCTCTAGATGGAAACGTATTCGAAACTAAAATGTATTTAAAATTGAACGGGTTAAACTGTAACTTGTTATTCGTATATACAGACTCCTTTCGATTATCGTCTTGCTCTACACGATTATTGTCCAGGTGTTATCTTTGGAACAATAATCGAGAGGAGTCTGTATTCTTTGTACATCTAGCTTTGCAGGTCTGTCGCTAGTGTAACATTTTTGTAATTCAATTGGCTTTCGTTACATAGAAAATAAATCATTATTATTATTATTCTCTAATTTTATCGCGGATATATACGAAGCGGGGAACGTTCGAATTTCTGTTCCAGATACGAGGACGAGGTCGAGAGGCCCAACAAAAGACACTGCTCGGAACAGACGATACCCGACGGTTCCTGGGAGGATCGATCCCAAGAGATAGTCATGTACCACGAGCTTCAACCCCCACTGCCCCCGATGCAGTACATTTCCTCGTCCCACAATGCCCATTACTCGCACGCGAGCGCGCCGATGAGCCATCCCCACGTGTCAACGTCCTACGCGCAATATCAACGCTACGTACCTGGCATCGAAACCTGGCCCCACTACATGTAAACAAGGTATACATCAACGGCGAGCTGCAATCAGCCCTGTCGTCGCAGAAATTTCGATAGATCGAGCAAAGACGATCAGATTTGTTTGAATCTTTTCTTAGATTAGTCGCGCAGGATCGAACAATCGTAATCGAACAAACACACGATTCTTGAATTGTTCGGGACGTGTAACCACGCGTCGTTCTGTCGACGCGTCCACGTCGTGGAAATAGCCAAATATTTGCGGAATAATTAGCGATTAATCACAACGTTAGGGATTTAGCGTTTAAGCGTACGTGTGATCGGAGAAGAAGTCTAGCGTCGTGATTCCAGCTGGCGATCGTCGCAGAAACTCGACGCGAATCGTTTCAATTTTCACGAATATTCAACTATCTTTTCTTATAAAGAAATCAAAATTCTCGTACAAAAAAAAAAAGAAAACGTTTAATAGAGTTTCTGCGTTTCGATTCGAACAACGTCGACACGAGAGAGAAAGAAAGGGGTGTCGACACGTGGTTCACGGGCACGGTATGTAGCAGAGGTATGTATGTATATACGATCTTACTCCATGACATCATTCCATGACAGCCGGCCATTCCAAAGCGCAGAATTTCAGGCTAAACAAACAGGCGGCGCTCGATACGGTGCTCCCACCGCGATCCAAATATAATAAATATATAAGGCACAATCTATAAACTGGCCCGGGTACAGAACGTGGCAGCGCGTCAGGGTTTGTTATCCGCCACGTTCTTCAAATAAACCAACGAAACTCGAGTCGGCCGTGAACGGGTCGCGAAACTCGCGCATATTGCGATTTAATCGAGATCTAGTACTTGGAAATCGTAGTTCGATTGCATACGATCGAGGGAGTCACGATTAAACACGGCCATAAAAAGGAATACATAAGTATAATCGTGGCGTTCCGTATCGAGATCGACGACGGATCGAGTGGACCGGATCACATATAAAGAACCATCGAAGCACCCACTAGGTCAGTAGTTAACGCAGATATTAACACTCTATTCGTCGCTACGCCGAGCACACACGTGCTTTTTGTACTTAGAATATTTATTTGTACCGCCTACATAAAATGACCGCTGAAGCGTAGAGATGATCTCGCGGACACGCGGCTGCGTTACGAACGCCAACTTATATTGATAAGTACGACGATGTATTCTAATTATTAGGAATAAAGAGAGCATTTTGAGACACGAACACTGTATTTTATCCTTGTGTTATTCCGTCCTGTTTCCGATTCCCTTGTACCACGAACGACCAAATTCGAGCGTGGGGGGGGGGGGGGAGGGAAGAAAGTGAGACAGAAGACGCGTCAAATATTTGAGCGGGGCTCTTTTGCTTGAGAACGGTGCGAGCAAAATAGGAGGACCGCGAATGGACCGTCCTAGGTTTCCGAGTGCAAACAGGCTTATCGAAATCCGTCCGACGAGGGACGTGGGAATATGTCGCGACATTTATATGCCACTTATCCGTGTCTCGAGATTAAAATCCCCCGTTTGGAGAGCAACGACGGCGGACTCTTTATTCGTTCGCGCGAGCGCGCGTGCACACACGTGTCGACTGTTATTCTTAATCGCGTACACATTTTTCAGCCCCGGTCAGAAATGCACACCGTTATCCAGATCTGGGTTTCATTACGCTGGAAAGTGGTTGTTGTTCGCGAGGAGATCGGAATGGAAATTATGCGTGCGAGTTCCGAACCGAAATAACCTGTGCCGTCATCGACGACGTGGCCATACTTTCATCGTCGAGCGACAGAGTGAATTTTTTTATGCCCTCCCGACTATAAAAAAAAACAAAAAAAGACGAAACGACGGGAAAGGTTGACGAGAGACAGGCTTTCCGTCGCGGGGACACGTATCGTTCCGCAGCTGCTTCGTTCTTTTTTTTCTTCTTTCTACACGCTTCGTTGTCAGTCAAGTCCCTCGATAAAGATTGCTCGACGAACGATTTCGTTAAAAGAGTTGAAATCGTGCCCTTCCCTCCTCCAGCCCCCCTATAGGGGGAAATCATCCTTCCTGTCGCCCTTTGACTCCGAAAATCACGTATTCCGTGAAACTGGATCGTTCTCTCTCTCTCTATTGACACCCCGAAGAAACAATCGCGGCTAGACCGTACAATAGATCCCATTGAAGAGGACTAGTTCTTTATCTGTCGGCTGGTTTTAGGATGTACATAGATATACCTTCTATCGTACTCGATTTCTGTGATCCTTCCGCGAACCAGCGAACGAAAATTTCGAAATCGCCTGACTGGCCGGGACCGGATACGAATTCACGGGACAAAGAAGTATATTCAGTTATAAATTATCGCGAGCCTCGTGATATAATTAATTTCCTTTTCCCCTCGTGTCCCTCGCGTAGCTCCGATGGTCGGTGTTCTCCTTTTCTCTCTTTCTTGAGATTAATCTTGGGATCCATAAATAATCCTGGAACGAACGATTCTCGCGAATACAGGAAGCGATCGTTCTCCCCCTTCGTTCTCCCTTCAATATGTTTCGGAAAACGTTCGAAAAATCGGAGAGGAACGCATTTTTCTGTTGTCCTCTCCTAGATTTCTGTGTACGGTGTAAATGTTTGCCCGAAACGGAAGGGGGGATGGCAGAGATAGGATCGATAAATTTCGACAGTTCGGGCATTCAGCGTATAGACGCCTCGCGCCACGGGGCACAAAGAGTTGTAAACTCTCTTACAGCTGTCACTGATTGTAATATGTATTATCGCGATAGAGGCTTGTTATATTTTCCTTGCTATCCATTCATCGGAATCCCGACGCGAGCCACGTGAGAGAGAGAGAGAGAACTCGCGATACGATACGCTTTGTGTACGCCCTAATCTCTGCAGAGACACAACCCCTACCCACGGTGATCTCTCGGTTGCTAACACGAAATTGTCTCCCTTCGTTGTTGGGGTGACAGTCTCTATTCTATTTCTAATACAAATTTTGAATCTAATGGAAAATTCAAAATCAACTCCCTTCAAGATACTGCTTCTGACATTACAGTTTTATATAAAATTATTAACAGCTTAGTAGATTGTCCTATCTTCTTAAATCAAATATAGCTTCTACGTACCAGGCATTCCAATCTATTCACAGCCAGAATATGCAATGTAGCCAAAACATTTAGCAATCAAACTGAATTTTTCTTGGAAAACTTCCATCTATCGGATAATACGAGAGTAACTTGTATATTTAAAACTACTATAAATAGTGTCAGCCGATGCTTTTGTCAGACTTTTGTATAAAATGTGCTTTTCCGGTTAGGGTAATAAATTAAATTTTTGATGCGTCTTGTTTGGTTTACCAGCGCAAATCGTAACGAATCTACTCGACGTTGATCGAATCGTCGTTCAACTGGAGAGAGGATCGAACGATACCCTAAACCGAGCGAAAGATAACACGAAGCCATCGGGGCCCGTTATCGCACGTTCACGTAATCGTAACCCTAATTAGCGAAGTAATTAGCACATTTAAAAGTTCCTCTAACTGGTTCCCCGAGACGGATCGTTCGCGATTATCTCTCGAAGTTTTATTAACCCTTTCGCTGGTAAAGACGTAAATATACGCCCTCGCATGTCGATCACTAATTACGAGAGCCTTATATACAGGCGACTAATAAATTTCATTTTAGTATAAAACATTTATTGTTTCGCTAGATTCATACAGTGTGTCCCTTTAAAACAAATCAAGTTGAATCGTCAGTCCTCAATATTTGATAAACGAGTCGCAGCTAAAGTTACATTAAATAAATTAGATCTTCCAATAAAGGAAAGACGGATAGCCTCAGATGGTGGGTATAATAAAAAAGAAAAATAGTTTCTGTGTTTCATTTAAGTGTTCGAGGCTGTTCACTGTTTCCCTATATACCATAAAAAAAAGAATAAAGTAAACCTTGAACTTGAATCTTCCCGAATTCATAAGTGTCCAGATTTGGTTACCCTTCGATTGGTCTCCGCTCCGTTCGATCGCGAGATCGAAGAGAATCAACGCGGCCCCTACGTGGGGCGGTGGAAATCTAATCGAACGGTACACACCGCGGAGATGGCCACGTGTGAATTCCATCGAGTCTGCATACCCATAGACCGACGATCAGGACCCGTCGAGGAACCCCCATAGCAAGTCAAACACGAGTAGCTGGTTATCGTCCCGTTACCATGGTAATTACGCGACCGATATCGATAAAACCCGCGTGCCTGCGCCTAGCCGGAGCATCGCGTATCGATAAACTATCGTCGTTCGGGGATAGGTAGATCCACGGCGAAAAAACGAGGCTCTTAATCGATTTTAACACGCTACGCCTTTTCTACCGCGTTTCTCGTGGTTATCTTCTACAGCTATTTTTAGATATTCGCGTGCAGATACGGGAATCTGTTCGGATTAACCCTTAAACGTGAACCGTCGATACATCGAAACAACATTGGAATCTTTGTGACATCTATTGCGATTCTAATAAAAAGTAGCTAAAAGGCGGATGCTTTAAAGGACTCGCATGTAGGAATCGGACGGTTACAAGATTTATTATTCACTTCAAGTATTATTAATTTATATGTTGTTTGAATGATATTCTTTACCAGATATTGTTACATAGATCAAATCGTGAGTCAATGGGAAGATACAAAGTTGTCAGTGAGAAATTACAGGGTTAATTTTTATTTAAAAGGGTGAGCGTATTTATAGATTCTGGCCATCTACAAGTGGTGCAGAATACACGGGTAAAATAGTATTTGTTAATGTCAACGATGAAAGCAGTAGTACTCATCGGAAAATGTAAGAAGTGCCTACTAAGGATTTGACTTAATTTGATTATTAACAATGTGTTAAACAGGGAATTGATCAATGATCTAATATCTACACGAACTGAGGAATTTCTTAAGTAGTGCAGGAGTACGAATGATCGGACAGGACTAGGGGTTTCTCAATCGATTGCAACAGCGTTTATATACCACCGATCTCTTTTCTCCAATATTTTTTCTTTATCGACATCTTACATCTACGAGAACATTGTTGCTTGTTTTAACATTCGTTTCCGATTAGGTACCTCCTCGTTAATCTAATTTCGGATCAAGGGATAAAAAGTCCAAAGGTTTCAGGAATCCAACGATTGATCCGTGACCGTTCGACTCGTAAAAATCCGACAAGAATCGTTCCAAGTGTCAGGGCTGTTTCCCCTTTCGACGAAATTGAAATGATCCCGTCTGCGGTTCGCCGATACATTTCCCTCGACCCCCACCAGGCGCTTAATTGCCGGCGACGGGTAAAGATAATTGGCATTTGGCGGAGAGTGATCCGCGATACGAGGGCCGCCGGTAGCTTCTTCTCGGAAAGAATCCCTCCCGTTTTGTACGTTTTTCGTCTTGAATTTGCGCCGACGGTCGTCCAACGCCGATCGTAGATACGCCGTCAGACGCCGTCTGAAAGACGACCATCCGTCGTCGTCGTTCTTTTCTTCGTTCAGACGAAACGTTCAATCTTTCTTTCTCTCTCTCTCTCTCTCTCTCTCTCTCTCTCTCTCTCTCTCTCGATCCCTCCTCAGCGAACGATTTTGCTCGTCTTTCTCCCCCTTCGATTTCCTTCCTAGGCGTATCTGTGTATCGGTGAACGGCAATAAACCCTTCTCGCGCGAGATAAGAAGATCGGGAACGCGAACCCCAGCCCGGTCGCGACGTTATTATTACTCCGGAAAGCCGTTCTATTGCGTCCCGAGGGCCATTAATTTACGATACGTGGAAGCGTTTCACGAAAACCGTAACACGCCTCTCGGTTGCTAGGATAACACGAGGTCCCCGGGTAAAATTCCGCGTGCCATGAATTTCTGTTCCCGGTACGGACGTCGAGAGGGATCGGTTACGGGTGACGAAGGATCGACACCCGACACAAAAGAGGAAAACGACTAGGCGGAGAATCGAGTAAAGGAGGAGAGGCACGAGTGAGAGAAAGAGACGCGAGGAGGCCTTCTGCGACTTCTCAAGCGCTCTCCACGCGCCCCAACGTCAACTATACCCATCACGGGACACCAAGAGAGAGAAACCTCGCGTTGTGCCGATTAAAATACCGTTCGAAATCGAGAAAGTTGCCTCGGGTAGTGACAGCGATACATTTCAATTGTATCGATACGTACCTATTCTTTCCCAGAGTATCGATACACGTATGAATTTGTACAACACTTTTAAAATCAAACTTTGACAAGAGGTTTTTATTCTTAATGGAGTATTAGCTTCGGAATGACTGCACAAGAATTAAGCTAATTGTAAAATTGCATAGGGCGTTGTATACTAATGTTCTGTGGTATGGAAGGTGTCTGTGGGTTTTAGGAGAAGATGAGTAATTAGGAGTTTGGACTTTGGAAAAAATAAGGGTGACTAACTTGTCTTGGACAGAGCAGCCCGATCGCAGTTATTCAGAACGAATCAGAGTAAATAAGTTGATCGTTCCAACACGGGAATAAAATATGGATATTTGAATTGAAATGTATCGATATTCGAAACATCGACACTGTATCGTCCATCACTACCCCTACGCCTATTTCGCGACTACAGAGACTTGAACACAGTTGTTTACGATCGCGTAACCGCTTCGCGAAAGGGCCTCGGGGCGCGTCCGTCACTATCGTGAAGTTGCAATGAAAAATCGCCACGATAACACTAGACAACAATAAACCGATTCCCCCCCCACCACTTCGTTCTCTCACTCTCTCTCTCTCTCTCTTTCACTCTCGTAGCATCACCGACTGAGACTAATTGCGGCTCCGATTGCAATGTCCTCGGCTATTATTGGTAATTTGCAACTGGGATATTGTTGCCGGCCGCCTCGATCACCCGGAGTGTCCGATCGTTTCTGATCGATCGTCGAAAATATATCGCCGAGGGGTGCTCGACAAAATTGGGCCACGGTCCAAGTGCAACGAAACCGCGTGTATTCCCGCCGCGAGCTTTTTATCTGTATGTTTATCATTCTCGGTTCTCTCTCCTTTCTTCTTCCGTTTCGGAAAGAACGAACTTATCGTCGTCGGTCAGCATTGTCTCGCGGAACGGACGAAGAGGTCTTTCGGGGTCAAGTTGCAAAGAACACAAGTCTGACATCGGCGACGTTGCCGAACGTCCGTGTGGTGCCTTCCTGTGATGCTTCTTTCGGTGTGCGGGATAGTCGTGGCTCGAGGGAGATCGTTTTACCAATACGCTCCGAAATACAGTGATCCCTCGATGAATGCGACAAGATCAACGGCGTTTTTCCCACCACTGGGAAGCCTCCTGTGGAATTAATCAAAACAGAGGCCCAGGTTCGGGCAAAAAATAAATGTACGAGGCGCTAAAAAAACCTTTTCGCTATCCCATGAATACTCCGAAGTGGACCAGAGTATCTTGCACTCATCGAGACATCACTGTATACGTATATACATTCTAACCAGGGAGGAATAAGCGTGGACAGATCGACAAACTCGGTAGCGAGTTTCGAATTCGTCCCCTCTTCCGCGTTGCGATCGCGAATACCAAAGTGACGACCGAATCCTCGTAAATCACCCGGTTAGCTGGCCACCCGCGCGCGCGCGCAAGCCTCGTCCGAACGGGAGAACTCGAGTAGAACTCGAGTAGAACTCGAGGAGAACGAGAGGGAAGAGAGGGCTCGAGGCGGGGAGTTTTTGCTCGATGGTACACACATGTGGCCAGCGGCGATTCGGTCCCGATAAAAGCCTCGGCCACGCTGCCCTCGGCTCGCGGGACGAAGAAAGGGCCACAGCGTGCCACGATGCACGAGATCCACGGTGGAAGGAGGAACAGGGACAGAGAAGAACGCGGCCGGACCTCGCGGCTCTCCCGCAAGTTGAGCGAATCGCGTGTGCGATGGTGCGCACATCCGCGCGCCACGATAGAACGAAAAGACACGCCGGGAGGAGGAACGAGCGTGTGCCTCGAGGGGCATCGTGCACACGTGCACCCATCGCCACCAAAGAAATTATTCTTCCGTTGACCGACCGTACCGTGAATCGTGATCCACCGAATCATCCCCTTATGCGCTGTCTTTCATCCCCCCGAGCCTTCCTCGAAGCGCTAGGCAGTGCCTTCAACCCTTATTCGTGGAATTAATAATAATCTTTTTAATGGGAATTAACCCGTAAATAAATAAAAAATAATATAACCAGATTAGTTAGCGTTGAATTTAATTCCTAACACTCCTAACAGTTCCCAACGATAATCGTGCTCCTCACCGCGTCTGTAAAGCAAAGAAATAAAGATTAACTAGTTTACCTGAACGATAATATGTAACTACTGCCCTAGAAACTTTAATTGAAGCGCAATTTAAACAGGGCAGATTTAGTGCTGTTGTTTTAGTGGCAGTTAAGAAAATGTTGAGAATTGGGGGAATGTAGCGACCACCTGTCGACGAATTACATAACCCAATTAGTGTTGGTTAGAAGGAGATGGATAGAGGGTTAGGATTAATAGGAGGTGGAAAGTTGGCGCAGACGAGGATTGTCGGAAAGGGGTGCAACAGAGGGAATCCGTTATTTAGGTTATTACACCAAGTGACACCACATTTCACGCGATCCGGTTTCATGATCGCGAGCCAATTGCAAACAAGATTAATTCTACTATAGATGCGTAACACTATAGACTTGACTTTTATGCTTTTTTCCACTTACTTTTTCTATATTTTCCATACTTTTTTCTATAGTTGAATGTTAGACGTAGGAATTAGGAACGAATCGGTGGTATCGCCACGGTAGTGAGTTACCAGGTCATTGAGCTCATTCCTACAAGTGGTTGCGGGGCGACAATGTAGAAGGAAGGAGCGTGAAAGTCGAGAGTGTAATTTCAGGGGAGTAAGTAAAGGCTAGGGCAATCGAGAAAAGTTGACCGCGGGCACGAGGAAAACCGTCGAGGGGAAGTGCAAGTGGTTGGGAGAATTTACGAGTTTCCCAGAAAATCGCGGCCCAGAGGGTTTTTACGAGGGCCGCTTAACATTCCCGCTCGTAAAGATCCCACTTTCGCTCGCGACGAGGCGACCACTTTCGAGCCGATAACAAGGAGGGAAACTGGATTCGAGGGATGTAGGGGCGACCTATTTTCGAAACAGTCCCTGGCGCCTTTTAATTATTTATTTTCTGTTATAGAATCGCCCTACTTTACGATCCGTCCGTTTCGTTTAACGATTTCCCGAGAACGGGTTCCCGATTTTCCGTTTTTCGTCGAATAAATACCAGACGATATTAGAAACTGAAAGGAAAAAAGAAATATGCACTATGTTCGTCGACATTAAAAGTTTTCACTTTTGGCGAGAGTGTTGATCGGCATTATTCGAGAAATACAGTAACGTTTTGGGAAATGTAGTACCTTTTCAAAGTTTCCTTCACAAGCGTCAAGATGGCGGACATCGATCGGATTTACGATCGAGTATCGGTGGTCCACCGGCGCACGGTTCGGGTCAACACGCAAACCGCTCGTAAAAGACGAACGACTTGTTTCGTCTAATAGCTAAAAACATGCTTGCACCCCGCTGCCACCACCATCCAGGGCGCCCCTCCACGATAAATTCTCCCGCGACCCTGTCAAAATAACGCCGAGAAAACGAATAAATCAACCGTGGAACGTTCTCGACGAGCGTCGTTCGCGGTCGTTGGGCGACGGGGATCTATCGGGTCGAAACATGAGAACTAAACGCGCGTCGCGTCAAGTACCGATTCGCCGCGGGACTTTTACGAGCTCCCACCCTAAAACGGAAACAAATAACCTAATCAGGTGACGAATCTCCGTTCGAGTCCAATCAGGCTCCAAATACGCGTAAAATCTTTCGAACGCAGGACAATAATAGCTTCGAATATATCCTTCCCTCGGTTATCCTCCTCTGGTTAAACGTTTCTTTCGTCCGAGTACACACGCAGTTCCAACCGTTCGATCCCACCTGTCGCCGACACCTGAAAGCGAAAAGAAACGATTAGAAATACTATTCTAAAATACTATTCTAAAGATCTTTTACAGGGAATAGGGGGTTCATCCTCTTGAAATCGCGTATTCCTGGAAGCGAACTCGGTCTCTCCGTAGAGATACAAGTAGGAAAGGAAAAAGGACGACGCCTCGGTTCGTCGAGTTCTCGAGGACACTCCTCGGCGTTTCCCCGAGCTGTCAGGCAGCCTGACGCCCGAAGAGGGCCAAAAGTGGCGGCTGCGGTGGTGATTCGGTTGGTATCTTCGAGGAGAACGATCGTCCGTACGGGTATTTAGACGGTCACGGATACCATCTACGTATATAGAGTTTCTTTCTTGTCCGGCTGCGTTCCCTCAAAGTTTCGTCGTGGCTTGCAGAGCTCCTACGCGTAGCCAGACCGTTTGGTTTTTCTTACGTTCGGTTCGTTTGACACTTGATAGCGCTCGAGCGTGGATAGCTTGCGCGTACAGCGACGCATCCTTCTTCTTCTTCTTCTTCTTCTTCTTCGCGCGAGATCGGTTCATCCTACGCTCGCGCGAGCCACATCTCCTCCTCCCTCGTCTCGTTCCTCCTCCATCCTCTCCCTGGTCGACGCTTCTCCGGGCCCCGCCAACGAGATGTTTCTTGCCCCTACGTATATACGCTCTCGTCCGTTAGATACGATCTTTTCCGTTTGATAAATCACTACCGGAAATTCCGACAAAAAACCGCATCGCTCCGTGGTTCGCGCTCCAGATACCGATACCAGCGCACCGGGCCGGAATCCGCGGAGAAAGCTCGAGCCGCGCTCCATTTTTCCCCATTTTCCTCGACAATGCTCGCGATTGTGCCCTCACCGGTTACGTAACGTCACGACGAGAACACGTTTCCGCGAATCGACGAATAAGGAACGATCGATCTGTTTCGTTCTTCCACGGGTTAGGTCCTCTGTCTTTTTTTTTCCCTGGGTTTTTCGTCTTCGAATCGTGCATTTCGAGGCGCGTGTTGGAACCAGAGACGTTCCCCGGGTCTAACCCGTACATACCGATCGTTTCTTCCTTACCCTTTCCTCGTTCGCGCGACGATACTTAGCACACGCGTAACCTGTGTACCGACGATTTTCAAACAAAATCAGCTTTCACAATGATCTCAGAATCAAATCCATCTGTCAAATCATTGTGAAAACCAGTTTCGTCTTTGCCAGCCGCCGTCCGCGGGCGTCGATTCCAAGGTGCGCGGACCGGCCGAGAGCCTGAAATCAGACGGTCAAATTGTGTATATACCATAAGCATATGAGACAATGTCAAAGCATCGCCTGAATCTATTGTTGTACGGTAAAAATCCTTTGGAAATAGGGGAGAATGTCGATGGCGTGGATGAGCGTTAAGACGGTATTACGACGTAATTATTCCGCGAACACTCGAGAATAACCGTGCAGACACGTGCCAGACGTCGAAATTCGCGCGGGGGGATCCATGAGGCAACGACTCCATCGACTTTCGTAATCCTGGATAGATCGACCTGGTCCACGAAGTGTATAAGTTGTCTGCGATTTTGGGGCTACGTGTCGGATCGTTCTATCGTCGGACAGCTAGGAACACCGCACACGTATACAATACGCGAGAGCGTGGCGGGGATCACCATGACCCGGAGGAATGCGAGGAACGATGATCGGTGATATTTAAACGATCATCGATCCTCCACCGTTGGATCGACTTGGGAGGTTTTCATCGTAGGTCCGGAAGAATCGTACGAAGACGATTCGAAGCAATGCATTCGATACACCACGGACAAGCTTTGAACGTTGAAAGATTAATCTCGAGAATCTCCCGTGTATCGACTCCCGTGCATCTTCGACCTTCGATTCTAGCTAACTGTTCCACGTGTTCTCGGCGGGGCGAAAGAATGAAAAATCCAACTTCGCCCTAAACGCCGCGACGGTTAATAAAGTCGATCGTTAATTAAAGAACGGCATTATTTTTCCCGCCAGCGATACGTGATTTCCCAGCGTCGAGGAACGCGCGATATCGCGGATCATTAATAACGAGGCCGCGATCGACGGGAGAAATCGCGGTGGATCCATCCCGAGGCCCGATCCTTTCGTGTGTACACGGTAAGAAACCACGGGAACCCGAGGATCGCGGTCGACGTATACTATTTTGCACGTGCGCTATCGGTCGTCCCGATAACGCGCTGACGGTTACACGAACCTCTGATAAAGATATGACGCGACCCTGCGACCCCGTTGCGATTCCCTGGAATCGGCTAGCACCGAGCATGAACGAGCCTACGGACATCCCAACATCGGAGTCGACGATCGACGGAGAGAAGTGCTAGTACGAGAGGAGATCCCAGGGGGAATTCGCGGACGATCAGGCTCTTCAATCGCGACCACTGTCTTCGTCTTTTCGCCGCGGAAGTCAACCGGGTCGAGGATCGACTGAAATTAAGAAAGATACGCGACGGACGTTCGACGATATCGTAACGACACGAAACATAACCGAATGGATCCATCCGCCGATTACGCGTATCGAATCCTTCCGAGAATCGGACCGCTAGTTTTATCTAATTAACGCGACGACCGTAGCACGCGGTTGCTCTCGCCTCGTTCGGCCGATCGTAAAAATTAACGAGCTCGGCTCCGTTGGAATATCGTGACATCCAACCCGATCCGTCCTCCCCGATTCACGGAGTTCCGTGGAATCGGGGACGAATGTTTTCGGTCTGCCGTATCGTCGAATGGAGGTTTTAATCGGTCCGAGGAGTCACGAGCGAAAATAAAGCATCCCGTTTCTAATTGCGTCGGAACTGTAACGACTGGCGCGCAGCGAACATTCAAACATTATCGAATATGGTTCTCGAGTGGCCGCGATTTAACGGTCGGTCTAACTTATCCACCGTTGGTATCCAACATTACCGACGATCCAGTTCACCCTGTAGGTAACGAACCGATCCTCGGTACGCTACCGATTGCAGGGAACGTAATGGTCTTCGTTACCGGCGCCGGTTACAGGAATCTACGTGACCGACCAGCTGATCACGCGTGGAGACTCGATCCAGATAACAATCTGCAAACAATTATTTAAATAATGTCGATGACAGCTAAACAAATAAACTCACTAAATATATATATACAGACACACACACGATCCGTTTTTTTCATCCTGCATTCTTTACCCGATTCGTACAACAATTTCGAAGATTTTTGAAAGGCCACAAATTGCGTCCACGATGCCGTGCAGGATTCAATCGCGGAATTTTTAGCGATCCCGCGATGATCGATTCGCCGGTTGGTATCGAGGGAAAGGGAAAGGTTCGAAGAAACCGGGCGGAGGCCAGCTCGTGACGACGGACAGGGCGTAGTAAGAGGAAGAGGCGTAAAAGTCATTCAGAACAGCGTCGAGCCATTGATAGAGGCGACGAAGCGAGGTCAGCTATTTGTACGCGTGACAGACCCCTCCAGAGAATCTCGCGTGCGGACGTGGACGGAGGGAACACGCGTTGCCCCGCGCGTCCCTATGTACAGCCGCGGCGTTCCATCGTGCTGCGTGTACCGGAACGTTTTTAGAGTTCTCGATACGCCGCGGTTACGAGAAGCCCCGAGAGTAAAAAACGAGTCCGTGGGATTATCTGGGTCTACACGTTGATGGTTGCTCGTGATTCACAATATTATTTCTGTCTTGTCTCCCTTTGTACGGATCGTTTTCCGCTCGGATCCTATCCACGGTATCGAGACGCGTTCCGTCTGCTACTATAACCCTTTCACAGAGACTTGGCCGAGCAAGGAAGTACAGAACCGTGTAATCCAATAGAGAGAGAGACTCTGGGGACGAGCCGTCGTCGATGCGAACAGTTTAGCCCGACAAAGTTTTCGCGAAAGGTCTGTGCATTGCAGTCTTATACCACTGTGAAACGGTTAAAATTCCATCCAGCTTCGTGATCAAGAACAGAGTCCGCGGAATGGAACAATCGAGAACCTGTAGCAGTGACGATGACGCGGATCGTGCCGACTACCGAAAAATATCACAAGAATCACCGGTCGTGATTACATAATTTGTCATAGGAACTCGCGTGTGTGTCACAGTGGCGCCGCGACCGTGTCGCGATTCTCGGTCCTTCTCCTTTTCCCTCGTCTGATCGGAACTCTGTTTCTGTCTCTCGTTCTGTACCGATCGGAGCCGATTACGAGAGCAATCGGTGTCCCGCCGTAGGAAAGACAGATCTTTTCCATGCAAGACCGATCGCGGAGGGAACACCTTGACAAGGCTGCCACTCTTGGAATTCGCTTCTCTCTCGGCATACCGACAGAGTGAGTAATTGAGCGAGCGAGAAACATTGAGCAGCGGTAGTGAGATAGAGAGAATGGAGGGGAAAAATATTACAGAGAGACAGCGGAGAAAAAAAAGATCAAAAGAGTGGGGAGAGAAGGAAAAGAGAGAGAGAGAGAGAGAGACAGAAGTGCCGCTGTGAATAACTACGCACACCGAACCGAAAGAACCGTAACTTCGAAAAGTGTCACGGTTGGACGGAGACGAGACGCGAGGCGAGGCGACGACACTTCTTTTCTTTTCTTTCTTTTACTCCTGGTCCGTGACCCGCCGCCGCCCGCCGGCGCGAACTTACGCGAAAATAGGCCAGCCAGCCGGACCTAACGACACGCGACACGGTTCACCGCGATTCGACAGAATTCGCGACACGTCCGTTGCTCTTCCCAGCGAAAAGAGCCTTTCAAACCGCGTTTCTAGCGACAGCGCCACGACCATCGGACTCGAACCGCGATTTTGGGTCATTCCACGAGCAACGCAGCCCGCGATTAAAAGAAACGTTGACACATATAGGGGTAGGTTGAACCATCGCCTAGATTGGACCACTACTGTAAACAATATGTGTTGCTTATATGTATACTAACAAGGAAAGGCACGGAAGTGTCCTTCTCCGATTTTGGTGAAACTTCGTATGTCTGTTACGCAGTCAAAAATAAGGGATACGTATTTTTTTTTATCGGCTGAGACGCGACTTTAAGGGGTGAAACCACCCCTTGCAGTTTCGACCCGAAAGTACTATCTCGAAAACCAGAGGAGATACATGAAAACTTCTAATGGACGAGATTTGCGGTTTTTTATGTAGAATAATATGGTGCTAACAAATTATCCAAAATATAATTTGTTTATAACAAAAAAAAATTATTGAATCGAAACTTCGAGGGCCGGTTTCACCCCTTAAAGTCGCGTCTCAGCCGATAAAAAAAAATACGTATCCCTTATTTTTGACTGCTTAACAGACATACGAAGTTTCATCGAAATCGGAGGGGGACATTTCCGTGCCTTCCCTTGTAAGTTAGTTAACACAGTTACCACTATCGTGCACATATTGTCTGTCCTATGGCGCAAATTGCTTACACGTAACAAATTACAGTAGCATTGAACTCTATACTCTGTATCTGCCTATACCCAAATTTGCTACAGGATAGTAAGTAGAGGAATGGAATGGTACTGAGAGATACCTTCGAAACAACTATCCCCCATCTAGGGTTTTCCGTGCTCCGTGTTCAACGGATAGTCCGAATTCGGCAACCTTTCCTCATCTAATGTCGTGTCCAGTTCCGTTGTCGGTACTTATCGACGGAGCTGATGTAATAACGACACGCGTAACAAGAAGCCCGTAGTACACGACTTCCCACGGTGGCTGGATTAAAGGCCTCGTAATCGATATCGAAAAAGCAGAGCGGCCGGCGGTGGTGCACGATCGGGTAACGACTATCGAAAGCCGCGGAGACAGAGAAAGAGGGCCAGGAAACGAAACGAAACGAAACGAGCTGCCAGAGGTTGCTGAACTTTCTACGAACGACTAGGCACACACGGGGAACTGTGTGCGGCACACGGTTCGCAACACGGTTCATCCACGTAACGAAGCACAACACACCGGGAGCATATTGTCACGTAACGCGAATCGAACAGAGAGCCTTGCCCATTCGCGTGCTCGTCGCGTTCCTGCTTTCGCGGATCCTCCGGTCGAGACACCAGCTTTCAAGTTCGCCGCCCTCGACGAACTGTGTTCGATTCCGATTCTTCGGAAGGTCAATTCATTTCTTTTTTACGGAGGGAAAACCTTGAAAAGCGGTGCACCTTTTCAAGAAGGTCGATTACCTTGGGTAACATGTCACTATCATGTATAAACACATACTCTATTGGGTAAAAAGTATTGCCCAGACCTTTTGAAGTAATCGATTCGGCATCGAACATCTCTACTTCTTGCTCGTTTTCTCTGACGCACGCGTGAAATCGGTTTCCCTGTCTTCTACTGCCTTTCCCGACCGCGTGAAAAACTTGACAACTCATCTTTGTCCTTCGCGAAACAATTCCAGAGATGCAGAGTAAGCGACAGGGCGCGATAAAAACGGCTGAACGGAGCGCCGCGACCGAGACGGATACATTACCTCGTATTTGTCGCAAAACGTTCTTGCAGACGGAAGGTTTCGGCAAGTTTGACGAACGATTTGATCGTCGTGGGATCGTACAAGACTCTCGAGCAGACGGATGATCAGCGAATTACCGTAAATACGGTGCATCATCGCAGCTGGCGCGCGATTCCGCGGCGCTCGACGCCTAGCGAACACGCGTCATCCTTCTATTCTTGGACCGGTTAATTGTTCTAATTAAGAGGATCGCGACTCTGGAATAAATCGGCGGGTTTATATTTGTCCATCCTGACTTTGCTCGCGTTGGCGAGCCGATTTGACGACAAGGGATCGAGGAAGCGTTTCCTACAACGCCACGGATCCTCCATTCAGCTGTGATCCCACGGAAACGGAACTTGGACCGCGCGACTGGTGTATCATCTTCAACGACCTCCTTTCGTGATCCTCGGTGAAAATTCCGACCTACAGGTACGTATGTATATACACCAGCCGGATGGTGGTGTTCTTCGCGAAGTGATCTCGTGCGGCTACGATCCGGTTAGCAACCGAAGAGGAACGAGGAGAAAGGGGCAGAGCGAGAGAGAAGTTGAAGTCGAAGCAACCACGGGACTGCCCATGGGGAACGGGGAACCAAGGGGAGGAGCTTATCGGAGTTAGAGGGGGCCTGCGAAAAAGTAGGACCCATCGAGGAGAACCGAGAGAGTGCGAGAGAGACCGAGGCTGTGAAACGCGGAGCGCTATAATTTTTTCGAATAAAGCAAAAAACTCGGTTCACAGCGGCGATCGACGGGAATCGAACGTGGCTGTGCTGCTGCTTCATTCGTCCGTCCGCTACGTTCCCGATGAAATAAAGATAAACGTTTGAAAATCCTCGGTCGATCGCGGCTCCAAACGAGAAACCGAACGGGGGCCACGGGGAATGAGAACGGAAAGGGGAGCAGGGTGAAGAAGGTACGCGCGCGAGCCCGATTTTGTGGTAGATTTCGTAAAGTTTCGCGGAACACGGGCAGGGACGTCTTCATCGCGTAACCGGGATCCGATACGGCCGACGACCACTCGAACGAAGCAGCAGTAGAAGAAGAAGAAGAAGAAGAAGAAGCAGAAGAAGAAGAAGACGAAGAGGGAACGACCCGGCGAGAACTCCCCTGTAGAAGGAGAAGGAGCTAAAGAGGAGGAAGAGGAGGAGGAGGACGACCACCTATACAAGGACCTACGCGGCCAGTGGGAATGGAATGCAGGTACGAGTCCAGTCTCCGACTTTACTCTTGCCTCCTCACCTCCTGACCAGCCTCCTCCACCTTCTCGTTCCTTTCTTCCTCCTCCTCCTCATCTTCTTTTCCCTTCGGTATCTCTAGGGAGCCGACCCGCGGCGTGGCTCACCGAATCACCATCGTGTTCCACCTACCGGCTTCACCACCTACTACCACCTTGCTCCACCGTTTCGTCGTGCCTCTTCTACCACCACTTCCACTCTGTTCAGGTACTACTAATAATACTATCACCGCGCCGCTATTGTCGACGTCCAACCAACCGATCTTATACTTCACCATCGAGACTACCGCGCACCAACTCCCGACGTCTCTCCTTTGGATCATCTCGACGCATCGTGACCGATTGAATCGATTCCACATGGTCCACGACCGTCTGTATCAACCAGGGATCATTCGAACGAAGACACATCGGCGCGAGGACACGCGAGGGATACCCTCCGTCGAGTCTAGAAGGAACACGCGCGAATGATCGCGCGCGTGAAACCGGGACGATGATAATTCGGGATCGAATTTGGCGATTAGGGTCGATCACCCAGCCACCAGCCGGTGCCGGTGGAAAGGGTCCGCGAGTGGAATGCGGTCGACGCGAGGCCCTGCCGTGGGAGACAGCCCGACGGGCATTGCGCGCGAGGCCTACTACATACTAGCATCGACGCGTTCTTGCGCCCCCTGACTTGTTAATTTACGGCCCACGGACAACGTCACGAGCTCCTCCCGCCCTGGTTTAACGTTCGAATCGTACGGTAAACGGACCAAATGTACGATAGTTCCGATTACAACACAATATTATCGACGACGAAGAAGGAGATTATATCTTTTCATTGTCTGTCACACTTTTGGGTCTTATATACTCTGTCCTTAAAGTCGAACGGTGTTTGAACAATTGGAGTAATCGGTCCGGGTAGATACAGTAATTTATCGATTAGTGTTCAGACGTCATCCCAACCATTGGACGCCTGCTTGATTCCATGGTGACCCCCCAGTGGTGGGGATGAAGTCTGACAACTCAGTGCTGAAAAGCTTTCAAACGCTCATCGATAATTTACTGTATACACCTTAAAAGTTTCGCAAATCCAGATAATAAATGCGCTGCGGCGAAAAGAGCAAAGTTATTCCAAGACATATCCCTTTCTCTCTCTCTCTCTCTCTCTCTCCCTCTGCCTCGTCACTTTTCCCTGCGCGTAGCATTGCCCACGGGAACGCATTCCGGCACGATCGCTCGAAGAAGGCTGCCCGACGACCGAGTCCGCGCCGTCAATCGGTCTCTCCTCGAGTGTCGGTGGAAGTACGCCACGAGTATCATCGCGCGAACGCTGTGCGGAATACCAAACGGCGCGCGTTCCCGTGGAATGCCAAGAAGCATCGGTGGATCTGGCTGCGGTTGGTACGATCGGTTCGCTCGTGTCTATCCCTGTCCGATCGAGACGCGTCATTATCCCGCGACGTGGTACACAGCAGGGTTGTTCGATTCTGATTCGATTCTTCGGAAGGTCGATTACTCGTGGGTAACACGTCACTATAACACATATGGTAACGTATGGTACCAGGTCTGGTAATTAAAGAAAGAGGAAAATATTATTCTACCAAGAGTTAATCGAAGGTAACGTGTTGAAACTGATGGGAAATGATTTGTCTATGTACCGATTCCGTAATTTTAATACGAGTTACCGTTCCATCCAGTCATAAACTCTGGTCTCGTACTTTTCGGCGGTAGTATATGTGTCATTATTTATTAAATTAATAAGGCGTATATGGAAGACGTATAATGATGATGTATATAAGAGCAGACGTGTTAGAAAGACTATACAATGGCAGTGATGTGTTACCCAAGAGAATCTATCTTTAAAGAATCGAATTAGAATCGAGCATCCCTAGCAGAAAGACATGGACTCCCTTGTTGCAAGCCAACCCAGTTGGTGTCCCTAACCCCAGTGTTAAATTCTCTCGAATTCGGCAGGGATGAAGACATCCGAGTAGTCGCCACGAACCATTATCGTGACACGTTATCGAGCTCAGGATCGAGACTAGCGATTTAAGTGATACCGTCGTTTCCGTTGTTCAAGGTTCATTTCGTTTCAAGGCTACGGGATACCGATTCCGCCATTATAATATGATAATTCACCGATAATCCCGATGAATAATGGAGAACGATCTAGCGCGATGGTAGTGTGCGTTATGTCATTGTCAATCTCGACGCTCGGTTACGATCCACAGTACAGCAGGCCCGTTTCATAATGGATTAGGGTTTTCGATTCATGCTCGGGGCGCGCGCGAGCACACGCTCGTTTTCGCGGGCGACTTTATCGGTCTCACCTTGAATCGTAAATTCCCGTTTCGCGGGTATATACAGGGTGTCCCAGCTAACTTGATCACCACGAATAACGACATACCGCTACACTTTATGAACGTTTTGTGGCGTGGAACTTAAATGGCATTAAGGAGCACAATTTATAAGGTACGTGCTTTTTTTTTGGGTGGAGGCATTCCAGTGATTTCAAGGTCAACTTGATGTTTTCTAACGGAATTACCTATTTTTTGTACCATAGATCGGTAGAGTATCAAATTCTTTGTAACAATGTGTTGATATTTACAAAATAATTTTTAATACGTACTTTAATAAGTTCCACACCTCAAAATTTTCATAAAGTGTACCGCGAAGTCATTTTATTCGAGATGATCAAGTCAGCCGCGACACCCTGTATATTTGAACGCGGTCTAGAATCCCGTGGTTTTGCGATTCAATGCCGATCTCGGCTCGTCTGCGTCTCGCAGTTCCCTATTTTTGCGTGTTTCTTCGTGGGCTCGTTGAAAGGCAAATATTTTCAACGGGAATCCACGGAGGCCGGACCATAGAACGATACATCGAGATAGAAAAGAAACGGTTTCATCGGTTCGTGAAACTTTTTCCTCGCGGCGAAGAAACAGATTCGCGGAGAGAGATCGTCGTGGTCGTCGTCGTTGAATGTGATGGTATTTCAGATCGGGAGGAATCGAGATTATCGTTCTTGGTGGATCGTTAGGCACGGGTCACTGAATTCGGTTCGATGGACGTCGTCGAAGAATCGAAGCGACCACAGAGGTTCTCAATGGGATTATATTCCTGACGGTGACTCTAGGAATCGAGATTATCGTTCTTGGTGGATCGTTAGGCACGGGTCACTGAATTCGGTTCGATGGAAGTCGTCGAAGAATCGAAGCGACCACAGAGGTTCTCAATGAGATTATATTCCTGACGGCGGAACGTTCGTCGATTCTTGCGATGTCTTCGGTTTAATGGACCGTAGGCGTTTGAACGCGATCCTGGTCGATCCTGAATCACCCGTCTCGGTCGCGAAATCATCGGAAAAGCTTCGTGAAATCATGGAGAAAACACGTGGCCGCCGCGGAGTGTCTAGGATCCGAGAATAAAACGGAAAGCGAGACCTTGGCACGGATTTGACGTTGCAATAATAGCAGCGAGCAGCCTAACGTTCCGTTTTTACGCGAGACGACCGTCGATCAACGCAGACGATCTTTTCGAGCAACAATAAAGCGGCGTGCACTGTCCTCGTCCCAACTGTGACGCGCAATAGCGATGATCAATAATATACAACCAGATTGATACGTAATATATCTCGAACTACCTTAACTCTCGTGCCCGATCCATATTCTTTCTGTCACGTTCAACGAATACCTACACGTAAACACGATGTTTCGAACTCACAGTCGAGAGAGTCGTCGTCCTATGGTAAACGTTCAACAGTGTTCCTAGTCGTTTTACTCCGTGTGTGCACGTAGGTCCATCCTGGCGTGAGAGCAAACCGACTCAAAAAGTCACACGGCGTCCAGCGGACAACGAACGGGGTTGGTGGCTTTCGATGCGCGAAACGAGCGAAGAAGCCGGAGGGACGGAGGCTCTTCCACGAAATCCTGAATGCAGCTTTCAACCGAGCGCGGCGCAGACCGTTTGAAGGAATTTGCCTGGGCGTCTTCTATCTTCGATCCATCGAACTCGCGGCGACGACCGAGCGAAACCGGCTTCGCAAACATTCGATTCTCTTCCAGCTATCCGCGCGACCTGGCCACTTCGGTCGTCTCGTTATTCCTCACTTGGGTAGAGAGACTGTCTGTATCTCGCGGGATGGATCGGTGGACTTCTCTTCCCTCTGCCGCAAGCTGGGGCACACCTCCTCTCTCCATCGGGGTCTCTGGATATCGGAAAGGTCGGACGCGCGCGTGGTCTCGCTAGACTAGTTTTCGCGAGCACAATAGACACGGTCTCAGTCGTCTTGGTCGTAGTCGTTGCACCGGTACGATCCGCTATAACGAGAGCAGCTGGTGTGTGTCCCCCCCCCCCTCCAGGTGAGAAAAAAGGTACGGGAGCAGAAGAAAGGAGGAAAAAGAAAAGAAAGAAAGAGAAGGAGGAAAGAAAAGACGGAAGCTAGCGCGCGAGCTTGCTCGTGAGAGACAGAGAGAGATAGAAACGAAGGAGAAGCGAGACGAGTGGGACAAGAGATCTGCAGGAGAGCCCCCCTTTTCGAGGAGTTTTCAGCTCTTGCGTTCCACCTCTACTCGGTCTAATCGCGTCGAAGAAAGGAGGACCGGGAGCACCGAAAAAAGGGGGGCCCCGGGGATGGGCACGTGTCTCGGAGCAGGACATCTGCCTTTGAAAAGGACCCACTGTTACGTCCCCATTATATCGTTTACCTTAGCAGCGAACCGCATCCCTTCCTTCAACGCTCTCTCTCTCTCTCTTCTCGTCTTCCTTCCCCCTGTTCCTCCGGTGGAAGAACCGTCTAAGACGAGCAGCTGCCCCTTTTCCCTTGTAAACCGGACTAACGCACCTGCCCTTCGAGTTAAGCGGGTGACCGTTAACCAGCCTCGTGGTAATCCCGTCGACGTTTCCGTCGGAATAAAACCCCCGTGGAAAACGTCACTCGAGATTTCGATGGAAAATCTGTCGATTCGATCGATCTAACAAACGGGGGTACGTTATACCAGGTCTGATCCTTCGCGATGAATCCTTCATCACCGACGAGATATAAAAACAGATCTTCCATTTAATAAGAGTTCGCCCACCTAAACTGTAGTACCGACACCTTAAAAACCCTGTGATTCTAGTGACCTCTGCGTTATCGGAACGGTAAATCTACGGTGGGTAATGACACTGAAATGGTAATGGGGTGACGTTACCCCAGAAAAGTGGGTAGCAAAAATTACATTGAACGAAATGTCTACTCCTATACCTCGTCTGTGATTTCATCGACGAAGAACCCAGGGGGGGTTCATCGGTCGAAAGGTGAACACGCGTGAAGCCGGGGCGTGGAGTTGTTCGAACGATCGTGTCTAGACCGGAAATAGAGGTCCGATCGAAGGTGTGCGGTAACGCGTCTGGGACGGGCTAAAACTGCACGCGCGCGTTAGTGACCGTTTTAAATCCAGCACGCGTGCACTCACGAGTGTCCCTCGGAAACGACGAATCGGTCACCGACGACCAAGCTGTTGGCTGGTGTGCGTTCCGTCCGTACGGGGATGGTCAGCGGTGGATCGTAGGCGACGGAATGTAACGAGCGTCGCGGCCGTTTCTATTTCTGCACGTCGGACGTCGACCCGCAGACGGCTCCCAGACTACAACGCTAATAACCGCCGCCACCCGAGTGGACCTAGCCGATCGAAACGAGCCCCCAAGTCCCCTACTGTCTCGATCCCGTAAACACGCGCGTGTGCCCGGATCTTTCAGCGACGTACAAGCGCTCGCGCGAGAACTGGGTCGTCCAGCGTCGCGAGCGTGTCCGCGCGCCGCCACGGACGGATCCTCCCCGCGTCTTCCACTTGCGTCGGTCAAATAGATGCAGAGTGATTCGAAAATATACCGGGGCGAGCTTGGACGCGGTCAGGGCAGAGTTCCGGGAAGGCATACCTTCTCCTCGTTGCGGGACGTTTTGCTGGCACGCGTGGCTCCTGCCCCCCCCCCCCGATTAGACGTATTTACGCGGAACAGATCGAACACAATTGTGCTTCTTTGGTCGAACAATGACAGAGGAAGAGAGGGTGTATGTCTGTCTTCGTAGCGAACTGAAATCGTTGTTTGTACGGCGGAACACAACTGCCACGTGGGGGCGTCGTCCCGTCGAGATTGATTCCATCGATCTGCAACAGAACACAGAAAAAGAAAAGATTGACGGGACCGACGATATGTGCTGTACAACACGCGATCAAAGCACGTTC